>NC_091809.1:51648863-51951893 GCF_041296235.1 Equus asinus
AAACATTTAAAAAATGATCTTGGGGGCCAGCCTGATGGCACAGCGGTTAAGTTCGCACGTTCCACTTCTCGGCGGCCCAGGGTTTGCTGGTTCAGATCCCAGGTGTGGACATGGCACCGCTTGGCACACCATGCTGTGGTAGGTGTCCCACATATAAAGTAGAGGAAGATGGGCATGGATGTTAGCTCAGGGCCAGTCTTCCTCAGCGAAAAGAGGAGGATTGGCAGTAGTTAGCTCAGGGCTAATCTTCCTCAAAAAAAAAAAAATGATCTTATGCTGGGCCATAAGGCAAATCTCAATAAATTTTATGTTTAGAATCATACAGCAAAATTAAGCTAGAAATCAATGTCAAAAAATAACTAGAAAAGTGCCCATATGCTAGAAAATTGAAAGACACATTTCAAAGAAGAAATCTCAACAAGATTTAGAAAATACTTTCACTGAAAAGTAATAAAAATAAAACATAAAACTTGTGAGATGCAGCTAAAGCTCTTTAGAGTGAAATTTTTTTTCTCAAAGGTATATTTTGGGGGGAAAGGATCAAAAATAAAGGATCCATACCCTTAGAAAAAGAACACTAAATTAAACACAAAGAAAGTAGAAAAGGAAATAATTAAGTGCAGAAATCAATGAAACTGAAAACAAACAGACATTTAAGAGGATCAGCTAAGCCAAAAAGATGGTCCTTTGAAAAGCCTCATTAAATTGCTAAGATCCTGGCAAGCCTAAACAAACAAAAAAGGCAGTCAGTAAAAACAACCATATTAGAGATAAAAACAGGGAATATCAATTAACCCTACATACATTTTTTAAAAACATAAGATGATATTATGAATAACATTAGGTCAATAAATTTGAAATTTTAAACGACATGGATAAATCTCTAGAAAAACACAATTTGCCAAATCTGACACAATAAGAAATAGAAAATCAGAATAATCCTATATTATTAAAGAAATAGAACTCATAATTTACGATCACCTGTTAAGAAATTAATAGGTAGCTCTTTACTGTTGAATTATTCCAAACATGTAAGAAATATTGCCAATCTTATATATTTTCATACAAAGAATAGATAAGAGAACAATTTCCAACTCATTTCATGAGAGCAGCAAAACCTTAACACCAAAACCTAACAAGGACATTATAAGGAAGAAAAATTACAGGGCAACTTTATTCATGAAATACATGCAAAAAAATCCTAAACAAAATATTAGCAAAGCAAACTTAGCAATATATTAAAACAAAAATACAGTGTAACCAATTGGAATTTAGTTCAGGAATGAAAGGTTAGTTAACACTCAAAAATCAATCAATAGCTGTTAGAAATTTTTTTTAAATCAATCAATGTGCTTCACCACATCAATGGAATAAAGGCTAAGTCGTGTGATTCTCTCAATAGCACAGAAAAAAATTTGATAAAATCTAACGTCCATCTATGATAAAAATTTTTAGTAAACTAGAAGGGAACTTTCCTAATTGAACAAAAAGTATCTTTAAAAAAAAATTTTGATAACTGATGTCCACACAAAACAATAGGGAAGAATAGGTGGAACATGGTATTTTTAGGGCAGTAAAACTATTCTGTATGATACGATAATGGTGGATACATGACATTATGCATTTTTCGAAGTCCATAGAACTGTACAATACAAAAAGTGAACCCTGATGTAAACTATGGACTTCAGTTAATAATAATGTATCAATATTGGTTCATCATTTGTAACAAATATACCACATCGAGGCAAGATGTTAATAATAGGGGAAACTGAGGGAATAAAGGGAAGGGAACTCTGTACTCTGCTTGATTTTTCTTTAAACCTAAGACTTCTCTAAAAAATCAAGTCACTAGTGTTTTTTTTTAATCTACAGCAAACAGCATACTTGATGCTAAAATGTTGAAATCTTTTCCTCTCAGACAGGGAACAGACAAGGATGCCAACTATCACCACTTACATTGAACACTGTCCTGGAGGTGCAGTGAAATAAGGCAAAAAAAGAATACCAATAGTTTGGAAAGGAAGAAAAGAAACTGTCACTACTTGCATATGATATGATTGTAGATGTACAAAATATTAAAAAAGCTATAAATTACTAGAATTTATAAGTGTAATTACAGCATTACTGAACACAAGATCAATAACAAAAACCAACCATACTGCTATACAGCAGTATTAACATAAAGGAAAGCAAAAGTAAATAACATGTAAAATAATGTCAAAAAATATCAAATACCTAGGAATAAATCTAACAAAAGACGTATAAAATTTTTAACGAGAAAACTATAAAACACTCAAAGGAATTAAGGAAGTCCCAAGGAAATGGAAGGATATATTGTGTTCATGTACTGGAAGACTCCACATTGTGTAAAGATGTTAATCCTCACTCAAGCTGATATATAGATTCACTGCAAATGTAATTAAAATCTGAAAGGGTTTTTGTTTTTGTTTTGTGTGTGTGTGTCTGTGTGTGAAAACTGACAAGCTGATTCTAAAATTTATACAAAAATGTAAAGGACCAGAAATGGCCATGACACTCATTGTAGAGGAAAAAATTAGGAGGACCTGATCTACTAAACATCAAGATTTTTTATAATAGTGACAGTAATTAGAACAACGTAACACTCGCACAAGTATACTTAAGGAGACCAATGGACCAGACTATAGAGTCCAGAAACAGAACAATACATATATGGATACGTAATTTTTAGAATTAAAAAATCTTCTAGAAGATAACATAGGAGAATATTTTCATGACCTTAGCATAGGAAGATGTCTGAAACAGATGTACAATGGACTACTCATGTCTGTTCATCAAAAGGTACCATTAAGATAAACTGATAAAGGTATCTACAAAAATACCTGCAGTAATTTCATAATTAATGGTGAATTATTAAAAATTTTCCAAATTAGATGGGGAAAATGATTACTGCTATGACCACTTCTTTTCAGCTTGAGGTCCTAGCTAGTACAATAAGGCAAGAAGAAAGAAAAGGCATAAATATTGGAAAGAAAGAAATAAAACTGTCATTATTTTCAGATAACATGATTACATACATAGAAAATCCAAAATAATCTACAGATCAACTATTTAAAATAATAAGCAAATTTAGCATGGTCTTTAAATATGAGGTCATCATACAGAATCAGTTGCATTTCTATATACAAATGAAAGTTTAAAAGATACCATTTACAATATTTTCAAAATACACTAAATACCTAGGTATAAATTCAACAAAAGATATCTAATATCCTTATGCTGAAAACTATAAACATTACTGAGAAAAATTTTTAAAAGACTCAAACAAATGGAGAGATATTCCATGTTTGTGGACTGGAGACTCAATATTTCTCACTGTTGTAAATATGTCAATTATCCCCAAATTGATCCATAGTTGCAACATGATCCCAATCAGAGGGGTTTTTTTTTTCTTTGCAAAAACTGACAAGTTGATTCTAAAATTTATGGAAATGCAAAAGGCCAAGAAAAACTCAGACAATCTGAAAAAAGAAAAGAGCTAAAGGACTTACACTGCAGCTATCAAGACCTATCATATGCCTATAATAACACAAATAAGCTTAGTAAGTATAAGTAAAGTTTAAAAGTAATGTTTTTAAAAGATTTAAAAATAAAACTCTAACTGAAAACAATTTACACTACATAATCCAAGGAAAAATTTTACCTTGGATTCAGTATCAGGAAAAAGTGAATCCCTTCAGCTGGATAAACCAATAGACTTTCTTTCATCACAGAACTAAGATCATAGTCTATTTTGTTCTCCTTTCCAGGAAACATAAGTCTGTTTAGTGCTCAAATGTAACAAGGAACTAATCACAAGTGCTTCAAAACACATCTCTTGACTTTCTTTAACATGCTTTTTATTTAAGTATTAAGTAAGTACTTCAAATTATTTTTAAGTATTAAATAAATAAATGACAAAGCTGTGTCTTCACTTTAAAACCATTCTCCATCCTTCTCTGCCAAAGAAGCAAGAGAAACAGCTAATGCCAAAGCCAAAGCCAGAACTTGGCTAATTCAAAATTAATTTCACAACTCCTGACAAATCAAAGGTGTTTACCTGATCAAGTCCTTCCCCAGCTTTCCTAAGATTCTGTAGTTGGTAAATTTCTAGGTTTTCTCCATTATCTTGACAGCACAAATCAATTACAACACAGCCCTGGTCCTCAAAGGCATTGATTTGATGAAAAGTAACAAAAGGTTTACTGTAGTACATCCCTGGAAGAAGCTGCAGGGGAAAACACAAACAAGGAAAAAGAGACATTTTATTTTATTTATATTTTTTTCCTTTAAGGAACAGATCCACAAAACTCAAATTAAGAAGATTCCCCCCTTGAAGTGACAGGCCCGGTAGGTGTAAAAAGTAGAATTTGGAATGTAGAAGCAAATCCGCTTTGATTTAAGCACTGCTTGCTCAAGTCGTCTCATCTCATATTAATCAATGAACTCGGGCTATTTGATATAGACCAATCAACTGCCACAACTAACTTAAAAGTCCTCATGAAACATGGTCCATTGTTTTGAAGAATAAATAAATCCTGGACTCTAACTACATGGCTAAATAGAAAATACTGCTATTAAGTAGCTTATGATAAATTAAGTGACTAATTCTTTGAAAAATGCACTCAATTTTATTAAGATGGGATTTTTTTTGGTAATGAAATTAGGGTACAGTAAATTTAGAATACTATCTCTTTAGAGAGGTAAAAAGTAGACAAATATAATAGTGCTTTTAATCAGGAGTATAGAAAGATATTTAGCCAATGTGCTTTGGACTTTGGTAGGATTATCACATTTACATATCAAGCAGTGGTAGAAGTAACTAACTGAAGTACCATTGCAAAAGTTAAGGAACACCTCCGCATAAACAAGATCCTCTTCAGCAAATATTATGATATGGAAAAACCCATGCTAAGAAGGTGTCTAGATGTCATTTTAATTGAATCAGATAATTAAAAGGATAAAATCGCTTCCTACAAAATCCACTAATAAGTAGTTAGCCCTACCTATGGAAAAAGGTATATCCTGATTAAGAGCGTCTTACACAAGCAATGCCCAGTGAAGGTAAAAATCAACATATGGAAATTTGCCTTTGTGTCCAATCATTTTCATGATAAATATACTCAAAATACTCCACCTGTCCAGTGTGCTTATCCACCACATGAAACCGTGTATTATACTGGGGTTCCCAGCTTATTGCATCAGAAAAGGCCTTTCCCCGAATTTTGGAAGTGACAATTCTCCACAGATTCATCTTTAGAGGCTGTTCAATGAAGATTATGTAGTTCCTTGTCATTCCTAAAAGGTTCCAGCAAACAATAAAATGTTATTTCGCAAATCAGAGTTGTCTGAAATGTGAGTTATGGGGACTTGTCTGAATGCCTGGACATTTTACTGCTGACCTAAACAAATCCCAGACAGAAATAATTCTTCACTGTTTCCCAGCTTTGATGTACATATTTCCTGTCCCTACATGAAAAAGAGAACTGCTTAGAATAACTTGAGTTGAATGCCTTCAGCTTGCTGGTTACCCCTTTTTGTTCTTTCTTTTTAAATTGTTTTGGTTTAGGAACAAGGTAAAGAAGCATAATATTAAAGTGTTGATTATGATCTGAAACTTTATTCCCTAATCCTTTTGCTATTTATACTGGGGGTAAGGATTCAGGAACAGACTGGCTATAAAGGTTTACAATGCAGAAGATAAACACTCTGAGAAAAAGCTGAAGCAATCTGTACAGACTATGAATTCTTCCCGCAAATACAGTCAAGACCTTTTCAGTCAAGACCTTTTCAGGTATGATTATTATCTGTGGACTCTAAAGTTACCTAAAATTTTGAATCCTGTCAATTTTTAATGGTCAAATGATTTTTTTTTAATTTTACTTTTTAACAGTGTTTTTTATTTTCACAATAAATTGAAGGGACGGTACACAGATTTCCCATATATCCCCTAGCCCCACACATGCATAGCCTCCCCATTATCAACATCTCCCACTAGAGTGGTACATTTGTTACAACTGATGAACCTACACTGACACATTGTAACCACCCAAAGTCCATAGTTTACATTACAGTTCACTCTTGGTGTTGTTACTTAATTTTTTAGTACTTGCTTGTACTAAAATAACTATATATTTTCAAGCAGTCAGTTGGTTAGGGTAAGAAGTACATGACTAAACAGAATAAACTTAACTGACATTAAAATGCAGTCTTGATCTCATTAGCCCCGTACTCTGACAAGCTGTATTAACACAGTACTTTCCAAAACTAGTCCCTCTGCTATGGCGACATTAGGGCAGGTCCCATTACAATTTACCTTCTCTCTGCACTCACCAAAGCTATGGTAGTAAGAAGGTTTCATCTTCTCTGCAGAGGCAATAGAACATACCACCTGGGCTCCATGGATTGTCTCCCCAAGGTCCACCTTCTCTGGAGGAACTCGAATAACATTATAGCAAGAACCTGGAAAACGGAAAATCCTGTCTTGTTTTACATACTTTCTAGAGTAAAAGATAACCCTTGTACTTGCAGACTAGGCAAAAGCAGTTAAGAGCTTTATACAATGTGCATGACATCCATATTTCGTGAAGAGTTATTTCAAACAAAGACTTGTATATAAAAAACATATTAACTTTATCAAAATTATTAGCTAAGGTTTTGAAACAATACACACAAAGTAATCAACCATTTTTTTGCTTTCAAATGGTTTACTGTATTTTAATGCTCTCAAATGGTTACTTTCTCACTCCCTGAAGGCGCACTCAATCCCTACTTCATAGGAAAAGATAACGTAGCAGCCAGGAATATCCTCAAATTCTACTTGTCCCTCTCCTCACTCTCCACTATAATCTCCATTTGCATCTATGTGCAACACCTTCCCTTCAGTCCTCTGAATCCCTGGGGTCACTTTGGGGTCCCATCTCATCCTGTCTCATGAACATTCATTTATACAATCATTCATCTGACTATTGCTTACTACTTCTTCAATAACCAACTCAAGCGTCCACTCATCAAGTAGCCTTCCCTGACTCTTCCCCAGCCCAAAGGTATTTGGAGCCCTCTTCTATGCCCTGATTATATCTATACAGTCATAGCACTTATCCCATCGTACTATAATTTTCCTGCTTGTTTATCTTCTTCCCAGGAGACTGGTGAGCTCTTCAAAGGCAGGATCATCTCTGCATCCTCAGTACCAAACAAGGACTTAGCATTTAGCAGGTACATTATAAACAGCTTTGATGGATTAACTAACAACATACGTTTGTTAAATGATTCAATGAATGAACAAATATTGATGTCATACTGAATTAACTTCCTGTTATTAGAACTGCCAATGTAGGTACTGAAGAACTTGGGTAACACAGAATTTTGCAATCACTAGCTTCCTTTGGGACAAGATAACCATTTATTCGGCAGCTACTTATTAAGTGCCAGCTATACTCCAGGCAATCTTCCAACTGTCCTAAGTACCATATTCCAGACGCTTCTATACAGCAGTGTACAAAAGAAACACAAGGCTCTTTTTTCATAAAGCTCAAATTCTAATAAATTATACGATAACTAAAAAATATAATGCATCAGATGATGATAAGAGGACAATTTAGAGAATTTTTCATTTCAAAAAGCCTTTTTAAAACATCTGAAAAAGCTAAAACAATTAAAAGCTTTTTACTTCCTAAAGATAGAAATTACCAGCAAGCACTTTATCACAATGAGAATCACTAAATTTCCCCTAGATGAAATTTAGCATCCTAGGTAGTCTAGCTCCCTGTAGCTACATGTACATTTGAGTTCTAGTTCAAAAACTCCTCACTGAACCAAATAATCAAGTAAGAAAAACGAAGTAAATTCAGTTCTAGTTGAGATCAGAAGATAAAGAGAAGAATTTCCTGTCTCAGCAATTGGGTTAAGTGACAAATACTCAAGTCACTAAATTTAAAGACTAGTAGAACTATTTTAACCACAAGTCTTGAAGGCATGATTAGGGGAGACAGACCCAAGAAACACCCAGCAGAGGAATGACCTGCCCAACACTGTGAGTCTAACTCTGCGAGATTCTTTAGACCTCGTGACAGCAAATTGAGGCAAAGCAATAAGCCCAGCCTCTGATGATTGGTGAAAGGGCTCCTCAAAGATCCAGCGGCCACTTGCACCAAAATCAGAAGGGAATCTTGTTAAATGCACCAAGAAAAGGAGTCAGGGGGTGGTTAAAAAGCAGATTCTTGGCCCCTTTTCAGGTCTACTGAACCAGAATCTCTGAAGATAAAGCCTAGCAATCTACATTGCTAGGAAGCATTCTGGGTGATTCTTAGGCACACTAAAGGCTGAGAATCACTGATCTAATGACTATTTATTTTAGGATACATAACTGAGAATTGTTAACAGTATTTCTCATTTTATGATCTAGTTACAAAATTATCTACTTGGTTAACAGAGTTAATAAGAAATTGATTTTTTTAATGATCAAAAAAGACGGATGACAAAAAACTGCTGAGTCAGTTTACCCACTTGCTGAAACATTTTACCAAAAAGGATGTTTGCTGTTTCCTGTAACAGCTTTGAAGAATACATCCCTATCTGAGATCAAGCAATAAAGAAGAGGGGAGATGGCTGGGTGATGAAGTTTCCAGGGTACCCTATCTCTACTTGAGCCAGTAAAAAACACATCTGCAGTATTCATTTTCAGATACACTCATACGTATAAATACGGAGAGGTAGAGACGAACAACCCACAAAGCCAATTACTCACCAAAGGTATACACTAACCTATACAAAAGGTAATCTGTACAAAGGTGTCATAGGTTATAGATGATAGATTGATTGACAGCTAAGATAGATAGAAAGATCTACTACTTATACTTACACCTTCCTTTTCAAACAGAGAGAAACATTTGTACTCAAGTAGGAACGTGAATTTGCATGCCCTGAGAGAGTCTTCTGTACTCAGTGGTAAACAATTCTTAAGTTGGTCTAACAGTGACTAATAGCAAGCCTTGGGGTGTGATTCAGGCTTGCTGACAAGTCTGGTCTTATACACTTGGAAGCTTGCCTAAGCAAGTATCTTAAAGTCTCAAGATTCACTGCCCTTGTCTGTAAAAAGGGGATAATAATAGTACCTTTCTCAGAGAGTTGTTAGAAGGATTAAATGAAAAAATATACGAAAAACCACTTAACACCAGTACATACTAGACACTCAATAAATGTTAGCTATCATTATCAGGTATTAAAACTTTCTCAGCAGGGGGCTGGCCTGGTGGCACAGCTGTTAAGTTCGCATGCTCCACTTCAGCAGCCTGGGGTTTGCTGGTTCGGATCTCAGGTGCGGACCTACACACTGTTCGTCAAGCCATGCTGTGGCAGGCATCACACATATAAAGCAGAGGAAGATGGGCACGGATGTTAGCTCAGGGCCAGTCTTCCTCAGCAAAAAAAAAAAAAAAAAAAAAAAAAGAGGAGGATTGGCAGCAGATGTTAGTTCAGGGCTAATCTTCCTCAAAAAAAAAAAAGAAAAGAACTTTCTGAGCAGATTGGTAGGCAGTTGGGGAAGTACACGGATATCAGGAAAGAGATGTGGTGTAATTGACTGTGAACGCAATTGCACTATAACCTCAACTGACTTTAGTGTGTTACTTCCATGATAAAAATAAATTCCTTCCCATGTGATAGACAATGTAGCTTCCCTACATCTCACTGCTGCAGCATTCTAAATTTCTTACACTTACAATATGGTACTTATTAAAAATTCAAGTTTAAGAAACACGTACTGAAAATCCCTACAATGCTTGTGAGCCAGGAAGCACAATGGACCATAAATGTGTGAGCCATGCTGAAACAACCAAATAGAAAATCAGCATCTTAGCATATGTGTGGAAAGACCACAGAACACATACTTAATGATAAATTACATACTTTAAGTTCAGTGACGCTACTTTAGAGATTTCTTTCTGAAACTTTCAAATGAAGTTTCATATGTTTACATCTTAACCATAATGGAACATGAGAAGATAGTTAACTTTCAATTGTTTTTAAAAAGACCGCCATTCTAACTTTACCATGTGGCCCATAGGAGTTTCCCATGTTGTAGGCTGTTCCATCTGGGTCATAATGAGGATGTGCAGTTGCTCCATTCACAGCAATAAATTTGCTCCAGTCTACCTGCAAATGTAAGACCATCAGAGACTTTTCAGTGAAACATGGGCAGATCTCATGGGCATAGACAGTAAGGATGTGCCAACTATTTTAAAACAAAATATGAAAACTACAGTCTAAGCCCTAAGATCTCACCTCTGAGAAATCAAAATTATTTTTCCTACTAAAGCAAAAGAAACTAAGACAAAAAAACAAAACTAAAAATAAACAAAACCCCTACCACCAAAAATGGACAAAATGATTATCCAGTAAGGATTTTGTACGTGTGTGTGTGCCCACAATCATAGGAAAGTTCAATAGAAGAAGAACTAAAATTGAGGTCCAAAATTTTATTTTATTTTTAATTAATGTGGTACATAAAGGCAGTATAGGTCTAGACAATCTCCCGTTCAATTCTCCCTGTAGCTAGGAAGAACATGAACTGACCAAAGTAAATCTGTACTATTCTGTTTCTCCTTCACCCTAGCCTTCAGATATTAGAAGTAAGGAGGAAGTCTAAAATTATCTTTAAGGAAGACCAACCCCACAGGGCATTCTAATCAGGACAGAGAGTGCACAATAACTTGAAACAGTGGGTAACTTTGTTTTTGTTTGGTTAAGGCTTCAATTTCTTCTTCAGATATCTACTACTCTAAAAATATTTCAAATGGAAAGAAATTTTAGGGTCTCTTTTATTTATTTTTTAACCTATATTTTACCTTTTCTGTTTTTTCCAGGGTCTCAATGTCCACTTTATTCATAAAGTTGGTCTCAGTACTGATGTAGTAATCACCCTTGTACCGCACATAGTTGACATTAGTGTTGTCAGTCATTGCTGAAACCAAACCCCAGAGTTATTAAAACACAACAACTTACTATAACAGGCCCCAAGCACTCAATCAGGGAGAGAAAGCAGTTTAAACATCCTCTCACACCAAAAGAAAAGTCTATTTCAAGATTTATCTTTATATAAATTGTCATATATCATAATAATTTAAGTAATCGTCACCATCACCTGCAAATTCTGGGCCCATTAAAGGCTGCTTACCAAGCTGTTCAAACTTTGACATAAAACGTTCAAAAATACTCTTGCATGGATCAGGGAGGGCCAGTGTGCCAAATTCTGAGATCACAATTCGATCATGAACACTGTTGGCCTTGTATGTATCACTCTGTAGAAACTTGCTCCTATATGTCACTGTGCCCTTCTCTATCTTGAACTGGTGAAGCAAAGCCATTCCATCAAACCAGTGATTGTACCTTCAAACAAGAGCAAAAATAGAAAAACAAATATTAATAAGAAAAAACACGGTTTCAAAATGAGAGATTTCAAATAGAGAGAGAAGGAAACGGGACAAGTTCCCAGCAGAACCTGATTAGTCAGAGAATTTGAAATTAAAGGGTAACAGCTTTTGAGTATGTCCTGAAGCACAACAGGAAACAGCAACTTACCTTCTCCTGACCCTTATCCTCTGTCAAAAAGCTAACACTTCAGAGGGCTAAAGAGAAAATCTAAGCTGGTGCCTACTGAGATAATTCTGATCTTTACCCTATAGTCAAGAGAATAGCGTGAGAGAAATGCGTAACATTTCTCAAATTAAAATCGCTTCCTAAGCTTTTAGAACTAGTTATCTTTTATATCTTGTATATATTACATTTTCCATTTAAAATTTTTCTAATTTATCAAAATTATGCTAAAGTAAACAAATAAGATGATTGTCCTTACCGGATAATCATTTTTGTCCATATGATTACACTAGAAATGACCTATTTAAATGACAGAACATCCAAAAACTAAGGAAAAGATTGTGGCTTTACTTTTAAAAGGGTTTAGCATCATATTGTCTTTCCTTTCATATGCTTGACAGATTGAATGCTTAATTTCAGCATAAATAAGGGAAGCTAACATCATCATCTTAAAAGGCAATGGTCCTGGGGGCTGGCCCCGTGGCCGAGTGGTTAAGTTCGCACACTCCGCTGCAGGCGGCCCAGTGTTTCGTTGGTTCGAATCCTGGGCGCGGACATGGCACTGCTCATCAAACCACGCTGAGGCAGCGTCCCACATGCCACAACTAGAAGGACCCACAACAAAGAATATACAACTATGTACCAGGGGGCTTTGGGGAGAAAAAGGAAAAAAATAAAATCTTAAAAAAAAAAAAAAAGGCAATGGTCCTGAAAGCAGGGATTCAAAGAGAAATTTGTACATCCATATTTATAACAGAATTATTTACAATAACCAAAAGGTGGAAGCAACCCAAGTATCCATCAACAGATAAATGGATAAACAAAATGTTTACATACAACGAAGTATTATTCAACCTTAAAAAGGAAGCATCTGTCACATGCTACGTACGACATGGATGAAACTTCAGGACATTATGCTAAATGAAATAAACCAATCACAAAAAGACAAATACTGTATGATACCACTTACATGCAGTATCTAAAGTAGTCGAATTCATAAAAACAGAAAGTAGAATGGGACTGAGGGAAGGGGAAATGGGAAGCTATTGTTTAATGAGTATGGGCTTTCAATTTTGCAAGATGAAAAAGTTCTGAAGATTGTTTCTTAACAATGTAAATAAACCTAACACTAACCTGTATGCTTAAAAATAGTTGAGATGCTAAATTTTGTTATGTGTTTTTTACCACAATAAAAAAAAATGCAGGAAGTAAGAAAGTAGAGAAAAGGCCCTCTTTACCCAGTGATTTAAGATGCCGTCTTTATCATAAACTAAATTTCCATAAGTTCTTTTTTTTTTGTAAAGATTGGCACCTGAGCTAACAACTGTTGCCAATCTTTTTGTTTTTCCTCCAAAGCCACCCAGTACATGGTTGCACATTCTAGTTGTGAGTGCCTCTGGTTGTGCTATGTGGGACGCCACCTCAGCATGGCCTGACGAGCAGTGCCATGTCCCCGCCCAGGATCCAAACTGGCGAAACCTTGGGCCACCGAGGCGGAGAACTCGAATTTAAAAACTCAGCCATGGGGCCAGCCCCCTCCATAAGTTCTTGAGTCTGTTTCTGGGCTTTCTACTCTGTGTCACTTGTCTATTTACCTATTCATGCACCGATATCACAATGTTTTAATTATAGAGGTTTTATAGTATATTTTAATGCCTAGTAGGCCTAGTCCTCCCACTGAAAATTTTCTTTTTTAGTTTTTTCTTGACTATTCTGGGATATTTATTTTTCCATATGAACTTTAGTATCAATTTGTCTAACTTCCTTAAAAATTTTGTTGGAATTTTTATTAACATTGCATTAAATTTAAAAATTAATTTAGGGAGAACTGACATCTTTATGATGTTGAATCATCCTAATTAAGAACAGAGGATGCCTTCCATGTGTTAAATGTGTCTTTCAGGAGTATTTTAAAGTTTTCACATTTCTTGTTAAGTTCATTTCTAAGTATTTAATCTTCTTTGCTGTTATTGTAAATGGCGTTTTCTACCATTATGTTGTTTTTTTTTTTTTTTTGAGGAAGACTAGCCCTGAACTAGCTGCCGCCAATCCTCCTCTTTTTGCTGAGGAAGGCTGAGCTGAGCTAACATCCGTGCCCATCTTCCTCTGCTTTCTATGTGGGACGCCTACCACAGCATGGTGCTTGCCAAGTGGTGCCATGTCCGCACCCGGGATCCGAACCGGCAAACCCCAGGCCACCGAAGCAGAACGTGCGCGCTTAACCTCTGCGCCACCGGGCTGGCCCCAAGTTTTCTACCATTATGTTAGCTGATTATTGTGTAGATGAAGGCTATTGACTTCAGTATGTCAATTTTACTTGCTGTTACCTTACCTGTTATTGTTTGAGTTAGTTTGGTCACTGATTCTCTATGCTTTTCCAGGTCTACCATGATATCATCTACAAAAAGAGACAGTTTTACTTTACTGATCCTTATGCCTCTAATCAATTTCTTTAGTCTAATTATATTGGTTATATTTAGTTGAATAGTAGTGGAGATAGTGGCCATCCTTTCCTTGCTCCAGCCTTAGAAAAAATACTTGTAGTGTTTCCCAATTTAGTATTACTGATTTTAGGACAAAGATTAGGATATATTAATGTCTATATATGTATTTATACACACACATATGTGTGTGTCTGTGTTCGAATAATCATGTTAAGAAAGTATCCATCAAATCCTATTTCTTCAGTATTTTTAGGAGAAATGGATGTTGAATTTTCACAAGTTTTATCAGCATTTATGGAGATGATTATTTTTCCTGAGACATATTAATATAGTATATGATATTAATGGATTTCCAAATAATGAATCTACCTTGCACTCTTGGAATTAATCCTACGTGATCATAGTAAATTACAGTTTTAATGTAGTACTGGATTCTGTTTGTTAACAAAATATTTATTAGTACTATACATTTTGTACGTTTTCATGGATATTCATATATAATAGCAATAAATAATAGTTCTCATTTTTGTACCATCTTTATCATGTGTAGATATCAATATTACACTTGCTTCATAAGAAGAAGTGAGAAGTTTCCTTTCATTTTCTATTCTCTGATACATCTTCGGGACTATCAGATATTTGAAAGTTTGCTAGAATTTCCCTGTGAAACAATCTGGGCCGGGTGCCTTCTGAAAAGTAGTTCCTTAATAAGTTTCTCTTCTCCCTCTACAGAAATTGGTCTGTTTAAACTTTCTATCTCTATCAACCGTGGTAATCTGTATTTCCCCAGGAAATTACTCATTTCATCAAAGTTTTCAAATGTATTTGCACAGAGCCTACAAAGTCTCTTGTAATTTTTCAACTATTTCAATGGTTTCTTTCCAATTGTCATTTCTTACTTTTGTACATTTGTGCTTTCTCTCTTTCTCTTCTTGATCATGTTAGCTAGTGGTTTCTCTATCTTGGTAATTTTTTTCAAAAAATATTAAAAATTAAATAGTTTCAATAATTATTGCTATTCTGATCTAACTCCCTCTAAAACTACAATACAGAGAGCCAAACACAATACTCTGGGTGTAAAACCAGACATTGAGGTTCCCCAATTAAGATATTTCATGTTCTTTTATTTCCTCCTTATTTTTCTTTGTTACTACCTCATACGGTTGTCAATCAAAACTCCTTAGCAATTTTTAAAACGTTCTGCTGTTAAACCACATCTCTTTCATACTGTGCATGTAAATTTGTTTTTGTCCTCCATATTTACCTTTAATAATTTACAACTTGCTCGATTCCATCTCACAAGATTCTTCTAGAGTCTGTCATTCAATGCATTCATTTAATCAAATCAACCCACATTTCTTGAGTCCCTCCTATCTGCCAGACATTGTACCAAGACCAGTGCTTACAGGCACATAAGCAACTATGCCACAAAGTGATTACTGAGACAATGCAGAAGTGTTAAAAAATGCTATCCATGCACAGCAGGAGCAACAGGATGTAAGGATGTGGGGATCCAGGAAAGGTCAAGAGGGGAAGAGACATTTCCCTAGTTCTTAAGCCTGTTTGCCATTTGAAGAAAAGAAGGGCATCCCAGGCAGAGATGGTAAAAAGAGGAGGAGTCGTGAAGGCATATATCTTGAAGGAAGAGCCAGTTAACAAGTCAGTGTTTTGGCAAAGCCATCAGTGGCAGGCAATGATGATGGAGATACAGGTCAGCACAAGACCTGTCGGCACTTAAAGACTATAGGCTTAAAGACCTTCAAGAGGAAAGTGTGGAGTTTTGAAAGAGGAGAGTGAAACTGTAAGACCACCATTTTAGAAAGGTCACTCTGGATACAGGGCAGAATATGAGATAGAAAGAGACGCATCTAGACTTGGAGAAACCAATGAGGAGACCAAGCAATAATTCAGTTGAGAGAAACTGAAGCACTACAGTAAGATAAGGACAAATTCCAAAAAAAGTCAAAGGTGACTGACAGAATGTAGGCAGTGACAAAAAGAGAGAGCCAAAAAGTCATACTCGAAGTGATGGCGATGCAGAATAGGTGAAGAGCAAGTATTGGGGGAAAAGCAAGTCGCTCAGTTTTGAATAAGAGTATGAGCTATTTGTAAATATCAGGGTAAAGATGTTCCACAACCAGTTGGTAAAATACAGGTCTAGAGGGGGCTGGCCTGGTGGCATAGTGGTTAAGTTCACATGCTCTGCTTCACCGGCCCCAGTTTTGCAGGTTCAGATCCCAGGCACACACCTACACACCACTCATCAAGCCATGCTGTGATGGCATTCCACATATAAAATAGAAGAAGATTGGCACAGATGTTAGCTCAGCAACAATCTTCCTCACACACACACACACACACAAAATACAGGTCTAGAGCACAAGAGACGGGGGTGGGGTGGGAGATACAAGTTTGAGAGTTATCTATGTGGGACAGGAATAGGCACAGGCACAAATGAGATAATAACTACCACCTACTGAATATTTTCTACATGCCAGGTACTGTGCTAAGCACTTTACCACATCTTTCCTTATATATAAAATATATATTTGTCCCCCACACATTGATCCTGTGAGGAACTATTATTTCCATGTTTCAGATGTGGAAACCAAGGTTGAGAGCAAGAACATGCCCAGGGCCACAGGGCTGGTAAGTAGCAGAACAAGGATCTGAACTCAATGCTGACTCTAAATCCTGGTATCTCCACCATCCCAAAACGTAAGGTGAACTATAAGAAGTCATCTGGCCGGAAAAGGCGCGGAGAGAGAGGGCACTGAAGGGAAAGAAGAGAATGGAAACGTACTGGGGCCAATTCTTGTCAGCCATTGAATGAGGTACTTCATATGCCTTGTCTCCTTTAATCCTCATACCCAGTCACTAAAATCAGTATTATTAGTCACATTTTCCACATGGAAATCCTTGCTCAAGATCACAGCACTCATAAGTGATGAAAATGGGATTTGAATCCCCTCCATCTTACTCCAAAGAATATATTATTTCCACTATACCAAAGAAAGCACAAAATGCAAGAAAAGAAAAGAATATTCAGGGCAGAGGCTGAGATTTATCAAAGGGACAAGTGAAGTGAGATGAGCAACAAAAAAAATTACTTTAGAATATACTCATAAAATTTATAAAATTATTTAGAACATGCAACCAGAGGGATAGAAGAAGAATCAGGGGAAAGTGTTATGTGGGAATCCAGGGACGGGAGAACTTAAGACGGGTGATCAGTAAGGTCAAACACTGTAGAAAAGTCAGGCTGAGGACTGGAAAGTCCATTTCATTGAATAGTTAACAGACTTTGGTGAGTTTTTTGAGAACTGATACTGTAAAGTGGTGGGGTTAAAAGTCAGAGGGCAGTGAACTGAGACCTCAAGAGGGGGGAAAACAGAAGTAGTAAAGAGAGGAAAAGGGTATTAGCTGAAGAGGAAGATGGGATAGGCAATGAGGGTTTTTTTTAGGATGAGAAGATATTTGAAGACTGAAATGAAGGGTTAGTGAAAGAGAAATTGGTACAAGGGGAGGAGTGTGAATGATGCAGCAAGATTTCAGAGGAGGGGAAGAGGGCCACTTCCTCCTCTTGATCATGAGGAAGCAGGAATAGGCACCTAGGTGGGGAAATTTGGACATGGGGAAGAGGGAGATTAAAGGAGCTCAAATCCAACTGCCCCTCTATTCATTATGAAGTAGGCCAGTTTATCTGTTGAGAGTGAAAGAACAGGGAGAATGAGGGAGACTTCAGGAAAGGGACCTGTGGGGAGCTGGAAAGAACAATGACTGCTCAAGATTCCCGCGTGGCACCAAGGACTCAGCTAGAGCTGGAAATCATCATTTTGTAATTGAATCAATCAGCAAGGTTATGAGATTTCCTCTAGAAGTGCTCAGCAGGCCTGAGGCATGAGTGGAGGAAACCAGGAATGGGCTAATCTAGGACTGGAAATGGTCAGAGGAGAGGCAGTGATCACCAGCGCCGAGGAAGTGAGGATGGTGGTAAGAGTGTATTTGAAGTGACTGATGGTGGAATCCGCACTAGGAAGAGGAAATTAAAGGAGAGCTGATAAACTGAGAGGAGAGAACAGTAAGGAGAGGAGAGCTTAATGTGAGTGAAAATAAGTGGACTGAAAATAACAAATAGAGGAGTGTGAAAATTGAGGTTTTGAGTACAAAAGAAGAGTTTCAGAGTTCAAGATTTCAGAGGTAAGACAATTCTGTGGAAGGAGTTCCAGGATGTAGCCTTAGTATACGGCCTTGTTGAAGTGGCACAGAGGGGGACAATTACTGCAGTGGGGACAGTCAAGGAACCAGAGGCTAGACTTCTTCATCATGGATCCTGAAGTCATTCCAGGAGAGTGGTAGATATTAAAATGCTAACAATATTTACTATTCTGCCCAGATTCATGTAATTTAAAAAACTGATAAGCACGCCTTCAATGAAATCATTAATAAAACATTTTTAATTGAAGAAAGGCCTTTATCATGTCATTACTATGTCTTCATGTTGAGAGACCTACTAAGTGGCATCGAACAAAGAGATGAGAGAGTCACAACCGAGTGGGGCTCTTCCTAACCACAGGTTAAGGGTTACACCGGCTTTAGGTCTCTTCCACTGGCTTTAAGTCTAATGTGGGGATTTGACCACTAAACTACGTCTCAGTTTGTCTCCTCTTTGACCTGAAAATATCTATACTTCACACCCAGGAGCAGACAAGACCCATTCTTGCTTTAAAAGCCTACTACTGGGGCCGGCCCCTTGGCCAAGTGGTTAAGTTCGCGCGCTCCACTGCAGGCAGCCCAGTGTTTTGTCGGTTCGAATCCTGGGCACAGACACGGCACCACTCATTCAGCTATGCTGAGGTGGCATCCCACATGCCACAACTAAAAAGGATCCACAACTAAGAATATACAACTATGTACTGGTGGGCCTTGGGGAGAAAAAGGAAAAAAATAAAATCTTTTAAAAAAAAAAAGCCTACTGCTGACTCTGAAAAAATTGATTTGAAGGATGAAGTAGACACTTATGAGGACCAGCCTCACCACCCACTTCTCCCACAAAGATGTTTACCTTAAAAGAGGCCTGCGGTGCAAGCCTAGGCCCTAAGTGGCTCTGCTGCTTGGTTTAAAATTTACTAGAGCTGCTTCTGCAGCAGATGAAATACCATATGCTTTTTGCAAGAGGCTGTTACTCTGTGGGGGTTGGACTAGTGGTTTTATTTTTCTCTTCCTCCTCCTCCTATTCTTTCTTTTTGTCTCATAATCTTTTTTCAAATTATAACTTGTGTGAAATCCAGGTATGTAAAATAGGAAAAAGCAGAGCTTCTCTGGATAGGGCCAGAATGGGAATCCACAAGCCAGCTCACTCATGCTCTTTTTCTCTACCTCCAAACCATCTCCCCAACTCCCAGCCCTGCCAGCCCCCACTCCAGGCATCTAAAGTAACTTTTAAGGGCTTCTTGAAGTAGCCAGGGATGGGGAGAACCACTGCATTTTATTTCCTTTTAAGCACTATCATCTTATAAGTCTATTATTCAGTGAAGACAAGATGCAACAGGTTCAGCAAATTAAAATATCTGGAATATTAAGAAACATACCTTGAACGTGTCCATAATTCTTGATCTGCTTCCAACAACAGCTAGGAAAAGCACAGTATGACCGTGATCATAGTCCCACCAGGCCCATGGGAATGGGGTAACTAACAGAAAGTAGAATGGATAGTTGCCAGAGGCTTGGGGAAAGGGAGAAGGGGGAGTTATTGTTTAATGGGTACAGAATTTCAGTTTTGCAAGACGAAAAGTGGACGGATGGCTGTGATGATAGCACATCAATGTGAATGTACATAATGCTACTGAGCTGTACACTTAAAAAGAGTTAAGGTGGCGTAGTGGTTAAGTTTGGCATGCTCCACTTTGGCAGTTCAGGTTTGTGGGTTCAGATCCTGGGCGTGGACCTACGCCACTCATCAGCCATGCTACAGCGGCAACCCATATACAAAATAGAGGAAGACTGCAACGGATCTTAGCTCAGAGCGAATCTTCCTCAGTAAAAAAAGGAAAAGTTAAGATGGTAAATGTAATGTGTATTTTGCCACATTTTTTTTAAAAGGCAATCGTTCCTGGAATACCATCCAGCCTTTAAAAATAATGGTCATTCAGATTTCATAACAACATGAATGAAAAGGCTTTTGACAGTGTGAGGTTTTTTAAAACTAGAGCAAAAAAATCCGCTAATATCTAAAATATATAAAGAACTCATACAATTCAACAGCAAAAGACAAACAATCTGAATAAAAAGATCTGAATAGACATTCTCCCAAAGAAGATATACAGATGGGCAACATCACTAATCATCAGGGAAATGCAAATCAAAACCACAATGAGCTATCACCTCACATCTGTTAGAATGGCTATTATTAAAAAGACAAGAAATAAGAAGTGTTGGCAAGGATGTGGAGAAAAGGGCACCCTGTTAGTGGGAAGGTAAACTGGTGTAGGTACTATGGAAAACAGTATGGAGGTTCCTCACCAAATTAAAAATAGAACTACCATGTGATGCAGCAATTCCACTTCTGGGTATTTATCTGAAGTAAAAAAAAACACTAACTGGAAAAGATATACGCACTCCCATGTTCACTGCAGCATTATTTACAATAGCCAAGATATGGAAACAACCTAAGTGTCCATCAACGGATGAATGGATAAAGAAAATGTGGTACATATATATAATGGAATATTATTTAGCCATAGAAAAAGAAAGAAATGTTACCCATTTATGACAACATGGATGGACTTTGAGGGCATTATGCTAAGTAAAATAAGTCAGACAGAGATAAACAAATACTGTATGATCTCACTTGTATGCAGAATCTAAAAAACAAACAAGCTCACAGATACAGAAAAAAGATTGGTGGTTACAAGAGGTGGGGGGTTGTGAAATGGGTGAATGGATTCAAAAGGTACAAACTTCCAGTTATAAAGTGAATAAGTCAGGGGGCCAGTCCCATGCCCAAGTGGTTGGGTTTGCACACTCCACTTCAGCAGCCCAGGGTTTCGCCGGTTCAGATCCTGGGCGCGGACGCAGCACCACTCATCAGGCCATGCTGAGGTGGCATCCCACATAGCACAACCAGAGGCACTCACAGCTAGAATATACAACTATGTACTGGGGGGCTTTTGGAAGGAAAAAAAAGAAGATTGGCAACAGTTGTTAGCTCAGGTGCCAATCTGTAAAAAAAATAATAATAAAAAACATAAAAATAAACAAGCCATGGGGATGTAATATACAGCATAGTGACTATAGTTAACAATACTGTATGGCATATTTGAAAGTTGCTAAGAGAGTAAATCATAAAAGCCCTCATCAAAAGAAAAAAACTTTTTTTGCATGGTGACGAATGTTAACTAGACTTGCTGTGGTGGTAATTTTGCAATATATACAAATATCGAATTATTATGTTGTCCACCTGAAACTAATATTGTTATATGTCAATTATATCTCAATTTAAAAATTCTACATATAACATGATTGTAACTATTTAAAACAAATCTATAGAAATGGGGGGAAGACTAGCAGGAAAGTGTATTTCCAAGTGCTAACAGAGAATGTGGTACACACTTTTTCCTCCTCTCTTCTATATTTTGAAAAGTTTTATACAGGTAAAAACTTTAATAATGAAAAAAAGCTTCTAATATTTAAAAATGTTTAAAGCAAAACAGATTCCTTCCTTCCCATAGGGTTTCTTCACATCACTTCACGTCCTTGGTAGACGGAGAAATGATACACTAAAGAGTTATTGGCTTTTTTCAGAAACAGACTCATAGATAGAGAAAACAAATTGATGGGTGCCAGAAGATGAGGGGATGGGTAAAATAGGTGAAAGGAACTAAGTACAAACTTCCATTCATAAAATAAATGTCATGGGGATGTAACATACAGCATAAGGAATATGGTCAATAATACTACAATACCTTTATATGGTTGCAGATGGTAACTAGACATATTGTGATCATTTCAGAACGTATAAAAATATTGAATCACTATGTTGTATATCTAAAACTAATATAATATTGTATGTCAATTATAGTTCAATAAAAATAAATAAATAGGGGCCAGCCCTGTGGTGCAGCAGTTAAGTTCGCACATTCCGCTTCTCGGTGGCCCGGGGTTCGCCAGTTCAGATCCCGGATGCGGACATGGCACCGCTTGGCAAAAAGCCATGCTGTGGTAGGCGTCCCACAAGTAAAGTAGAGGAAGATGGGCATGGATGTTAGCCCAAGGCCAGTCTTCCTCAGCAAAAAGAGGAGGATTGGCAGCAGTTAGCTCAGGGCTAACCTTCATCAAAAAAAACAAAGAAATAAATAAAATAATAAATAAATAAATAAATAATGATAAAACTAATTGCTGTTAGGATTTATTTCAAAAGGAAAGTGGTAGTATAAGACATGATACTGTGATCATAAGAAGAAAATAACAAATGAACAAAAAGAGTAAAACACAGTTAGGAATCTCTAATTTCTAGGTGGAAATTAATTTACTAATTTTAGCTAATACCAGTTATCAAAAATTTTCATTGACCAGAAAAAGCAGAGTTCTCTTTAAACAGTCAGTGTTATTTTTCCTCAGTTTTAGAATAACTATGGGAATGCTCTAAAATTCTCTACGGCATTTAGTTTTAATAAAATAACTTTTTTAGAAGAGTTATCAGGGTTTTTCATTTATTTGCATATATTTATTGAATGCTATTTAAGTGAGGGCACTGTCCTAGAAATTGGGGATATGAGGTGAACATGAAAAAGCCCTGCCCTCCTGGAACTTACATTCTAGTGGGGGAACACAGCTAATTTAAATAAATAAACAAAAAACACTAGACATTGTGGGGCCAGTCCCATGGCTGAGTGACTAAGTTCACGTGCTCCTCTGCGGTAGCCCAGGGTTTCGCTGGTTTGGAACCTGGGCATGGAAATGCCACCGCTCATCAGGCCACGTAGAGGAGGCGTCCCACATGCCACAACTAGAAGGACCTACAACTAAGATGTACAGCTATGTGCTGGGGGGGTTTGGGAGATAAAGCAGAAAACAGAAAAAAAGATTGGCAACAGTTGTTAGCTCAGGTGCCAATCTTTAAAAAAAAAAAACTAGACATTGATAGTGCTGTGCAGAGAATTAAAATAGGTAATACAATAAATAAGAGCATTTTTAGATTGGGAGATCAGGCAAGGCTCAAAGGACATGAGATTTGAACTGATATCTGAGTGACAAGAATTAGACTTGAAAGATAGATGAGAGAGCCAATGCTAAGACTGAGCAAAAATAAACATGCCCAGCTTGAGGAACTGAAAGAGCCATTGTGTCTGCGGACTACTGGGTAAGGCAGTGGTATGAGGTGAAGACATTGTCCCTTCCTTCAGGAACTTGTGGTGAAATAGAGTTCACTAGTCACACAGACAGTTCCTGTTACTTCTCTTTTGGCATAAACCTTCAGAGGACATCAAATTCATAATATTCTGCAGAGAAGAAAATCAGGACTTTTAAAAATAATTAAATCTCCATTTTTTTGCTATAGGCTACAGTTTCCTCATCTTTAATCAACGGGATTGCATGGCAATGTTAGCCACAGAGAGGAAGCAGATACTAATGCATATTGCATAGGAGCAGCCCATGCTAAGAAATCCAGATTGTTCTCCAAAATCAAGACTTACTTATCCTTCCCAAACTCAAATTTCCCGGGTCCAATTCGAAGTAAATAGCCATTGAGCCAGTCAGGAAAATGTCCTCGGACTCGAGCAGCGACGATCTGTGGAGTCTCCTCCACCGTGGTGAGTAGTGGTGCAATACATGGAAGACCCTCCCTCTTACTGACGATCACTTTTTTCTGATGAGTATTTTCCATGTACTTCTTCAAAACTGTGAAGAGGAAATCAAAAGCACAAACAATTTTACCAATCTCCCATAAACATGCCTGTTTCTCCATAGACAATAATCTTACCTACTGGTAAGGGAAATGGAAACATAACACCAAATACCGTCTCCAAATACCTCTCTCCTTCCTCATTCTCAGACCATCAACTCTTTAGTTCTCCATTTTTGAACCACAATAATCCTTTTTATATTCTTGAAGTACAAATCTGCCTAAGAAGTAACTCAGGACTTTAATTACTACTATTATCGTTTCTCACAGTTGAACAACGCTCATCTTTTCACCAGACTGAATCTACATGCTAACCCTAGATGTGCTAATAGTAAAACTCATTTGTTACAATAAAAAATGGCCACCATTCAATACTATCATAATTACATTGACCTCAGTACTTCAGTACACCAGAACATGATCCCAAAGATAGAGCAATTTGTAAAAATTTAGTAGGAGCTATAATTTAATTTCTTCTATTTTAATGCCATACACATGAACGTACATGGCATTTTCTAGGAGAAGGGTGTCATGAATTAAATTATGCAGTAATACGTGGTCTGAAATTACTTGAAGTTCAAAAGCCACAAGAAGAAAAAAATCATATATAATAAGGAGCTAAAATTGTCCCCATTATTTCACACTTATTGAGTGTTCACAAGGCAGTATTGCCTAACACAGAAGGGTGATCAAATATATAATTAATTAGGTACTATAAAATACAGTCCTTTATTTTATTTCATAAAACTTTAATAGTGATATAGAAGTCTAAACTAGAAAAACAAATTAACACATAGGGACACTATTCCTCTGAAGAAGTGAGATTTGTATTCTTTTAGCAAAATATTTTATAATATTAAATCTAATATTCCATTTCTTTCCAATTTTTTCAAAAATTCAGTTTAGAGCACATGGGACCTTCTATTTTCTTATACGTAATGTAGGAGACAGAAAAAATTCCCCTTCTTCCCATCTAGGTTCTTTGGCTGGTCTAACACCTGAGTTGATATAAGGCAAATTAACAAGAGAAAAACAAACTTAATTATGTACATATGGAGCCCTATAAAGATATGAAGACTCAAAGAGCAGCCAGGTAATTGAGGCTTATATAACATTCTGAGCTAAGAAAAGGGATTGGGTTCTGGGAATAAAAAGAGAAGAAAAGTCATTCACAGGAAGGAGAGAGATGTTTGGAAAAGCAAAGTTTGGTCTGTTATGCAGGTAAGTTTCTTAGGTACAAAAGCATCTCTGGTAATAGCTCTCTTCCTAGTACAGATCCCCTTTCCAATTTAAATTTAGGCAGTTGATGGGGAGGTAAAAGAGCTTTCCTGAATTTGCTCAGGTATGATGCCTTTTAGCTCAAAATAATCTTTATGCTAAAGAGACATATTTTGAGGTGGCAAAATCTGCTCCCATTCAGTCCCACCTCTGAAACTTCAAATAAGAAGTTTCACAATCCAGAAGCTAAGTTGGTAGGTTGCTCCCCATCTCATTGAACCAGTCTCAGTCTTGAGAACAGATCAGTTCGGTTAAAACAGTTATGTCTCATTTCAGGAGGTGGGTGACGCAGGTGGTCTCCCAAAGTAAGGCCTATATTGCATAAGCAAGCAATCAGGTATTTAATAAGAGGCAATTCTACGGAAACAAAAAAAAAAGTTAATGATTGGACCAGACTATAAACCCAATCTGAATCTCAAGGATTGCCAGTTGAGAGAAGATAAGATTTCTAGATTTAAGGGTCAAAGCGTCTTTTGCAGTTTGAATGTCTCTGATGACATCATCAAGGATTTAGGTAAATGTTCCGTGTGGCCCATACAGCAACACGCACAAAGGTCATCCATACGTGAGCTGTTGTGGCAATTTCTCTGAAGTTTATATCAAAGTTGCTCAGGTTCAGTTTGCAGGATTCACGAAAAGGACAGTTATAGTTCTCAATGATTCCAAGTCAATAAGAGTGGGAGAACATTGGAGATGTTAGTTTGAAGATTTGTAGCCAGATTATTTGAAGCAATTAGAAGAATTTAGAATGCAGTCCAGTTTACAGGTAAATAACAAAACCTCAAAGACAATGAATAGAACTAGAATCTGATATCCACAAGAATGTATTATAGTTTCTACCGAAATAGAATTTTTCTCTCTACAATCACCCCATTTGTACCAACAATAATTATAGTAAAAATAATTTGTTTGCAAAATAAGTCTAGTCATTAAATTTGGCCTAGTTATTTATATAAATGCAGCAAGAACAGTGATTGATCATACAAGCTGTCTTAAATCTGCTTTACTGAAACTTTTCATTGGAAATCTCAGACTTGCCATTAGACTTCACCTGCAATACCTACAGATCTGGATGAATTCCTCTCTTCTCAAGCTCTCCCAAAATATCCTGAGGTTCTTGCACGTACCAAGAAGTGACCATCCTTACTCACCTGGTTAGACTGCAAGGTACCAGGCTGTTTTTTCCAAAGCACCTTATTGGCTCCATAAAGTCAACCTTAGTTCCTTAAAGCTGTCTGGTCATATCTAATTCTATGCACAGCTCTCTCAAATATGACATTCCAGTCAAAGCATTTGTAATACAACCAATGTTTCCAATTGTGTCTTGTTACAAGGAGAACAGATTCTTATTGAACTTATGCAAAGAAATATATTGTCAAAACGAATGTTCACTAAGTTTCCAAATTCTAGAGGGACCAGGTAGGGAGAAAAAGTAATTGTTTCATCTTTGATTACAAGGGTATAACTTTACCAAATTGCTATAAGTCATAGCTGGCTTAAGAGAAAAGAGGAAAAAAGTTTCCTTAAATCTAGAAAAACAAAAAGTAAAGAACCAGCAGTGTTTCAAACAAAAATCCCTCATCAGTTCATTCAGTCCTATGTTGTTAATTCCTGTTCTGCTTGAATTCAGTTTTTACATTAGTTCTGGAAATTCTTACCCAGTTTAGTTTTACGATCTTAAAGTTATTAGAAACCTGTGCTTGCCAGAGTCCTTTCCATGAATCTCCTTGGAAATGAAGCACTTTTGCAGGAACACTTTTGCAAAAGCATCAGAGTGAAACAATAACTGTAAATGACAGAAGACTTTAAAATGGTCATGGTCAAAAATCTGATAAGAGTTTACTATAATGCAATTGACAAGAAAATTTGCTTATTTCTGTGACATATACCATTTTAAGAGAATAACCAGAATTATGACTGGTAACATTATAACAAGATATACTAGATAGCTTGGAATTTCATACAATTTCTGGAACATTTATATTAATACAGCCACAAAAAATACAATCTAAAAGTTTAGCATTACCCCTTAGTTGACATTGCTTCCCTACATAATTTAACATATCAAGTAAGCCTAATTATTTTAACCTTTCCCCACCCCATTTTTTTTTAATAAGGAGAGAGAATAAATCTTTTGAGATGTTCCAGGAGCCCTCTGGACAATCCCAAAGTTAGTTATAGGTCAAAAAGACTTCATTTAGAATTTGATTTGGTTGGTGAAGTTTGTGAAAAGTATCAAAATATTTGGACACTTGACTAAATAGGATCACAGATCATTATGAAACAGTACTTAATTATCTATTTGACCGAAGTGATAGTAAAAGATTTCAAAGGCAAATGCAGAAGGTTGCATAGTTGTGAGCAAAACTTAGCTCTTTTAATATTAGGAAGATTCAGTTTTCTTAAATAATCAAAGACCTAATGATAAAGATACGGGAAATTATTTTGACAAAACACATAATTTTTGCTTTCTAGGCAGATTACTTAAAAGGTAAAGAAAAGCCTTTCACGATCTCTTATCAGTAGCAGACCAACAATCCAAGAAAACTTTGTCCTTTACAGATGAAAGAAAATCAAGTTTTAGTTTTACATAAGTACTCTACTGATTTTAAAGCTTAACTGTATAGCCCTTATAATAAATTCATTCAATTTTAGCCAACTTGACCACACAATGTAAGATTCTCTCTCTCTCTCTTTCTCTCTTCACAATTTTCTAATTTGTCGCTTATTCTCTCTTTTCCTGTTTTGAAGTAACCAGTTTTACTTTGGGACAAATTAACTTTCTTTTCCCTTAAAAAAAATGCATCTTCATATCTCATACTTTTCTCACCAAAAAGCACATCCTATTTCCCTTGTATACAGAGTTTTTTCCCCTTATTTTTCTAGTAATTTTAATTATATATATTAATTAGAATTCTTAACCTATAGGAACTTTAATTTCTAGTGAAAACTAAGAAGCAAGCAATTGTGAACTATTACACTAGCATTCTTTAGATTGGCAAACTTATGAATACATTTCCTAATTTCTAAAAACATATGCCCTTTTTAAAATAGCACAGTCCTTCAAGGTAGTATGAGACATATTTGCTAACAGACCCAAATTTATCTTTAATTTTTCTGTGATAGGAAGCCAAAAGTAGATCAATTCATTCAGTAATTAATGCTTCATTATTTTCTCTTCTTTGGAAATGATCTAGATATTCAATGATCTTCCATCATTTAACTTAGAAAAACTCTAAAGTCTTTAGTTACCAAAAAGATTTGGGTAAACTATTTAAGTAGAGATACCATAAAATATATCTATTGTCTAAAGGTCACCCAAAAACTCTTATCTCATTTACATCAATCTATTCATTTGGTGCTAACAATTATGTTTAGGCTACCCACAAAAATTTCATGAGAAATTAGACAAAGTCAGCCATCATTCTAAGTTATTTTTTTCTTGCTGACAAATTTTAGAACAGAGATAACACGAATTTATTTGATTAATAAACCCAGGTAGAATAAAAGTTGCATGTCTACATTATATTCAATGTTGATAACTCTAAAGATATATCTATTTTAATTAAACCAACAAATTTAAACTAGCTTTCATACCAAATATTTTTCCAGATCACCTAAGAAAGCACTGGGGTTAGTTTCTGTTTTATTTCTGAGAATTTTAGGAATACTTAATTCATATAAGCACTTGTTGGTTTTTAAGCCAATTAAATAGAGCTCTTTTACAAATTAATTTTAGCAATATTATCTGGAGGTAGAAAAATACCATACAACACATATATACAGACACAGAGACCTTATAGATACTAAAATTTTAGCCATGAGTCAGGGACGAGAATACAAAACTCACTAGTTTATAAAAGAACAGTTGAATCCAAATTTTCTTTTGACAATTGGAATAAGTTAAGTTTACCCACTTAGATGGCTAAAGCTTTTTATCAATATTTGTAGGAAGGACATTTCCAAATAGCTCCTTTTTTCTCCTTCTGATGAGAAACTTCTCCCTAAAGTTTCATTTCATTTCAAAGAATGGCTATGTCTTAGAGTAGACAGAGGTAGAAAATCTACATCACAAAAGCACAGAGAAATTATCTGTTTTCTCCAAGATGGAGTTTTGGGGGCATATTTGCTTATTACCGGAGGCCTATAGTAATTACTATTTAAATTTTTCCTTCTTTGTTTTTAAGTGCAGGACAATTGTACTTCCAGGGTCCTGATTTTTTTTTTACAATATCTGAAAATATCTGAAGGCAAATGGGAAGGGGTGTAAATGGACTTTGAATTGCTCTCAGAGATATGCTTTTTCTCTAAAGATTTAAGTTGCAAATCAAGATCTATTGATTTTAACTCCTTTTTTCTCTTGTATTCCTTCAAGCTATCTTCAAAGAACTGAGTAGCTGCTTCCAATATAATGCTTAGAGGTTGACTAGCCCATTAAACTACACTATTTTGAATATATCTTTTTATATCAGGGAGAAAATTTCCTCCTAAGGTGGACATTAAAAGACTTCTATGTTCTGGAGCTTCAGGGTTTAGTACAGTATGCCTTTGAAAAGTCTATATAAAGTGTTCAATAAAGGCCTTCGCAGGCCAGCCCAGTGGTGCAGCGGTTAACTGCACACATTCTGCTTTGGCAGCCTGGGGTTCACCAGTTCAGATCCCAGGTGTGGACATGGCACCACTCAGCAAGCCATGCTGTGGCAGGCATCCCACATATAAAGTAGAGGAAGATGGGCATGGATGTTAGCTCAGGGCCAGTCTTCCTCAGCAAAAAGAGGAGAATTGGCAGTAGTTAGCTCAGGGCTAATCTTCCTCAAAAAAAAGAAAAAAAGTCCTTTGGATGCTCTCCTTGTTTCTGAATGCACAATTTAACTTAGACCAATTCACCTTAGTCGGGAAAGCCTCTACTATTGCTCCTATCAGCCCCTGAATATCAGCCTTCAGCTGAGCCATTTCCTGGTCATTTGTAGGAGGACCTGGGAAAAATTCTGGCTATCTATTTCCTCTGTGAGAGGTGTTTTCCCCATTTGGCTTGTATGATAACTATAGTATAATCATGGGTAGGAAGAACGCCTTTTAACAGCCAATCTAGGTCCCTGAAAACGGGGCTGTGAATGGCTACTAATCTTTCCAATTCCTCTCTAAACTCGGTAGGATCTTCTGAAAGTGGAGGTAAAAGGGCTTTACAATTTAGAAGACCTGCTGCTGTCCAGGGGAACATGAATTCATTGCAGTCGGGATCCAGGGGTCCTACATCCTCAAAGGATACTGCATAGGAAGGCCTGAAGCTGGCAGAGCCTCATTACAGAGCCCTGAAAGTAGGAGGAATTGTAAAGATGGCAAAGTGAGCCCTACCACCTGTCTTGGGGGCTTCTGCTAAATTCACTTCCTGGCTTTTAATATTTACATGAGTAACCTGTATACCCCAGGTCTGGAGATCAGCCTGGAGTGCTTGTTGTAAATCCTGGAAAGAAAGGAAAGTCAAAACAGGCAGCTTGGTGTTTAAGGGATTTTCTGGGGAAGTTGGAGTCGTCTTGGGATCTAAGGAAATTTGCTGAGGTGATGGAGCTGGATTTTGAGGGGTGTTTAGATCAGGGGCCCAGAGATCCAAAAGATCTTCTGGAGGGTCAGGGACAAAGAGTTGGGGATAAAACAGGTGTATAAGAAAGTGGAGAAGGGGAATTTACATTAGATGTGGAATTTAATTTTTGTTGTAAGTCCAATTTCTGTTCTTTTACCTTATTAAGGGAGTCCTTAAAGCCAGCTGTTATATTCCTTTGTATCCAGTTTTAAACTTGGTCTTTCCATAGGTACCAATAAGACAATTTTTTAGGGTAAGAGCTCTCTAAAAAAAATTTTTTTCTGTTAAATATAGGCAATTCAAAGGATCCATCATTTGGCCGTTGACAAATAGTCACTTATAGTAATCTCAATAGCAATGGAAACCAATAGGCCTTTTTATGGCTTAGCATGGATGCAAGAGGCTTTCCAAACAAGAGTGCAAAAGATGCAGCTCTCACAGCATCCAGAAAGTTCACTCCCAGAGTTAGCCTAAGAAAGCAAAGACCTTCATTGACACAGGTGGTAACGTAACCGCAGGCCCTCCAGGACCAGTTCAACTGACCCCATCTTATCGACAGAGTAATTAAGAGTTGTCCTGCAAGAGCTAAGACCTTTTGTCTAGTTCAGGCCAGTTGAGACCACCAACCCATCAACTGGGCCTGCACAAATGCTCAACAAGCGACCTTTTTGACATCAAGGAGCTAAAAACTCCACTCTCAGATCATGGTAACGCCACCATTTTGTGAACATGCATCCTTAGAAGAGGCATGAAGCTTGACTTCGTTTGTGCAGATCATCACTTATCTCACTTCTCTTTACCTTCAATCATTCATCTCCACACTTCAGACTGCCCTGTCCTTTATCCCATAAATTGCGCCCCAAGCCCCTATCTCTTTGCAGATAGATCTCGCAAAATAAAGCTACATTTCTTTTCCCACAAGCTGATGCCATAATAATCGGTGTTTTTTTATGCACATTGCGCAAGAGAATCCCAATTTTGAACAGTAAGAATGGTGTAGTGCAAATGGTGTCTCCAGTTTCCCACAAGAACGTGAGATGCCTCCAATCACAGACCCACTATTTGGTGACATTGGGCAAGAGCTACCGGAAGAGAACTTTTCCAGCACCAACAAGACAATGAAGATTGAGAGGACAAAGACCCCTTATGGATCAGGGCCCCTTATGACAATCAGCCCCAAGAGTTTGCACAGTCAGACAAAGGGAATGCTGCTTATTGACCCACAGCTTATTTGGCTATCCGCCAGATGCACACCACCACACGAATCCTCCAGTTGGCAGAGACTAGAGAGAATATTCTCACTGTTCATAAATCCAACCTCTCAGGACATAGAACAAGATGATAGAGACAAAAGAAAATAATGACCATCTCTGGAAGGAAAGGGATCAGTAGAAAATAAAAGTACTCCTTACAAATTTTTACCACAGTCTCGATACTCATGAAACTAGTTAATACAAGTATTTTTTCCTGCTAATCTAAATTTAGAAAAAGAAAAGGACTCTCACCACTCTCGATTCCAACAAACTCTGTAGGCAGAGATCTGAGAGACTGACATGGTAAGAATTCTTACCTTCTGCTGGCTTTTGTCAGAGGTCCCAGGATCTCTCAGCTACAGTAGCCTTGGAGCGAGCAGTATCCAGCCAGTGAAAGTCCCTTTGTAGTTGCCAACTGTAGGAGGGGAAAAATTTTCCCTTCTTCCCTTATAGGTTCTTTGGCTAGTCTAATAACTAAATAGATGTAAGACAGATTAACAGGAGAAAAACAAGTTTAATTATGAACACATGAGAGCCTCATAAAGATATGAAGACTCAAAGGGCAGCCAGGTAATTGAGACTTATATAATATCCTAAGCAAAGAAAAGGGGCAGGGATCTGGGAAAGAAAGGTCACTCACAGGAAAGCAGAGGAGATGTTTAGAAAACAAAGGTTGCTCTGTTATGCAGATAAGTTTCTTAAGATAAAAGACATCTCTAGTAACAGCTCTCTTCCTAGTACAGGCCCCCTTTCCAATGCAAATTTAGGCAACTGAGGAGTGAGAGGTAAAAGAGCTTTCCTGAATCTGCTGGGGTTTGATTGCCTTTAGCTCAAAATAATCCTCATGCTAAAGAGACATATTTTGGGGTGGCAAAACCTGCTGCCCTTCAGTAACAATTCAACTCAAACCTAACTATTTCCTGATTTCCCAAATAAAATTCACTTTCAGTCTGCATGCCCTTCCCACTAATCTATCCCTAAGGAAATTCTACCTATTGTTCAAAGTCTATTCCTTTAAGAGGCAGCATATTGTAATATATTTAAGAGCGTGGGCCCAGGCTCTGCCTGGCTTCAGAATGCTTAGGTTCAAATCTTGGCCTGCCATTTTCCAAATAAATAGCCTTGAGCAAAACAATTAACCTCTCTATGCTCTGTTTCCTTTTTCTAAGATGGGGATGATAATAACTCTTATTGCTCCTAAAGCTGCAAACAATAACTGAGTTAGGTTATGAAAAGTTCTTACAACATAGGAAATACTCAAAAAATGACAGACATTATTATTTATATAACTTTTAATGATCAATCCAACAAGATGTAATATCTATTTTCTTTGAATTATTTATTCATTCAGCAAAGTGGTAGGCACTGCTGAGGGATAAAAACTATTAGAACCCTAATGTAAAGGAACTTACTGCCTGGTAAACAGACATACGAATGGATCATTTTTACTGTAATCACTGTTTTGTTTGAGCATTGTTTCTCAAGGTATGGTCTGAGGACTACTTGGAACACTCATACCTGGTGTTACTGCTAAAATGTAGATTCATGGACTCTAGTCTGGACCTAATAAATCAGAATCTCTGAGGTATGGCAAGCAGGTATTCTTAGGCATATTAAAATTTGAGAACTACCATATTTGAGGTATGAAGAGGATGCTTTGAAAACTAAGAGGAGAAGACCCTTGGATATCTTTCTACTTTCATTAATATGCTTATTTATCTTACTCTCCTCTTAAATTAAAATAAATTCCCTGAGGCTTGGTATTTTACTCCTCTTACTTAAATAGAATTAAACTGAATAAACTGATTGGTCATTTGTCTGAATAGAGATTCATGAATTTACAACATTTGACATTTTAGAAAATACTCAGACATCTATATATTCTCTACTCCATAGCATGCTACCGGCTGTTTATTACGTACTCTTCAAATTTTCTGTAATACTTCATATTGTGGTCAACAACTCCTTAAACCCTTTTCTGTTCTTGGCTTCCAAGACATTGCACTTTTCTAACTTTCCTGTTCCCTCTTTGTTTGCTTTATGCCAGCTTCACTACCTGTTAGCTGAAAACCTTGGGTAAGTTACTAATCACTCTGAGCCTCAGGTTTTTCAAGGATAAAATGGGAATAATGGAGACAAAAAGAGGATAATACTTCCCATTCATGTCTATCGTCATAACTAAATATAATTATAGTAGATAATTTCCAAATGTTAATTCCCTTTATTAGCTCCTCTTGCCCTTATCACCTCATGAATGTGTTCCTAAGGTCTGATGTTGGACTTTTACTCTTTAATTTCAGCACTTTCTCTCGGTAATCTTATCTAGTTTCAATTTCACCAAGTACTTCTTGCAAGTGACTCCCCGTATGTCAAGAGAGAATTTTTCATTTTCCCCCAAATTAATCTTGCCACCTACTACATCACCTAGTTTCAAAATCTCTGTGGGTCTTGAATTCACCTTCTTGACTTTCCCCTCACATTCACTAAGTTGTTAAGTTCTGCTGACTATATCCACGCAGGGCCAGGAAAAGGATGCTGAGGGGATGATATCGGATAGCCAGTACAAATTACTAGGGCTCAGAAGTTTGCAAGGGTGTCTGGGGGCAAATCTTTTATAGGGAGTTTTATCAGTCCATCCCTCCCAGGCAGTGTCCCAAATTTTCCCTCTGGCCCAAACCTGTTCTCATCAACACTGAGCCTTCAAATTCTCTTGCCTATCAGTCACTTCCTTTCTACTGTCCTGATAAAGGCCCTTACAACCTCGTAGATGGATATTATCACAGCCTCTTAATTTGAAAGAGAAACTAGACAGAAAGCTGTCTTCTATGCCAGAGCTTTCTAATTGGTGGGCTTCTTGATCCCCTTAGCCCTTGGGATGGCCAGAGGCCCCAAGCCAATCTCATCCAGCTCTAAGCAGCTCATCCAGGCTCCAGATCCCATCTAATTTACTCCAATGTGAGATAAAAATATTATCATTTTCTATGTGTGCTACAATGTGAAAAAGGTTGGGAAGCACTACTACTAAATTAATCTTCCTAAGTATTGATCTGATGGTATCATATATTCCTGCATAAAATCTTCACAAATGACTACTCACTGTCTACCAAGTAATTCTAAACTGCTTGGCTAGGCACTGTACAGTCTCACACCAACCTATCTGTCCAGTTCTGCCTCTCACTAATGCTGTCCTCTCCAGTCAAACTGAACCACTCTCCATTCTCTTCTCCTCATCATAATTGTACCCTTCTCTTCACCTAGGATATTTTCCATCTCCTGCAGGAGAAATTCACTTACCTTACCCATCCTTCAAGATCCAGTGCCATGTCACCTGCTTCATAAACACAACATTCCCATTTCCTACAGCAAGAACTGATTCTCTTAGTCTGAACTCACACAGCCTGTTTTAGCTTTCTTATGGCACTTATCTTATTCTGTCTTGTGCATTAAAGATGAACATACTTTATAACCTTTGCTACCAGTATTCCTTGAGTACAAGGTCTTGAATCTGCTCCCACCCCAGTACCTAACTCACTGCCTTTCATACTGCAAGTACTAAATTATTGAATTAAACAATTTTAAAGTTGAGGCCAGCCCCATAGCCAAGTGGTTAAAGTTCAGGCACTCCACTTCAGCCGCCCAAGGTTTTGCCAGTTCGGATCCTGGGCGCGGACCTAGCACCACTCATCAATCCATGGTGAGGCAGCATCCCACATAGCAGAGCCAGAAGGACCTACAACTAGAATATACAACTATGTACTGGGAGGCTTTGGGGAGAAAAAGGAAGGGAAAAATTTTTTAAAAGATTGGCAAAAGATGTTAGCTCAGGTGCCAAACTTAAAAAAAAAAATTTAAAGATTATAGTATATATCAGTATGATTTCTGATAACTCTGTATCAGCCAATTTAGAAAAATAAAATCATGTATCAATAGTAGCTATAATAAAAAGCTACAGAACAATAAACAGAAGTTTTAATGCAGTACCCTAGAATGCAAATAGAAGAACCAAACATTTACATTAGAACGTGTAGCAGCGATTTCCAATTGATAAAGATCTAAAGAGTGATCGGTTGCAGATAAAAAAGAATTGCTAAACCCTGAATCCTGCCTCTATATGTTGTGTAAAATACACAAACGCAAAGGCTGTTTCCCTGACAACAAGTAAACAAATCCCACCTCTTTAATTCCCAGCTCTGTGGCGTTGCTGTATGCATCCGCTCCACACAGAGTGGAAAACTTCAGAAGCCCCCAGTATTCTTCAGGAAAGAGGCACAGAATTCTAAGTTCAGGCTGGTAAGAAGAGGAACAGGAAGGGGAAAACCTCTTACCTGGAATCCAGCGCACTCTCACAGAAAGGAGACCCATTGTAATGGGAGAAAGATTGCTGACAAAATGGAGATAGATTTGAAAAACCATGTTTGCGGTGACTTTAGCAGCAGCAGCTCCCGTGATTTCCAAATCCTCCTACTCACTGGCAGTGAGCTGAAACATGCACTTCCTGGGCTGTCCCTGGCTCACTGACAGAACAGGAGGGAATGGGAGGAAGGGGGAGCTGGTGGAGAGGCGGGGCTTCAAAATTCCCACAATCTCTGTGTCTCATTTCCATGACAAGTATCCCAACAACCTATCTATAAGTAGCTGTTTGAAATATTAAAATTGGACTACCAATAGTGGTCTTCCTTCCTAAACTTTCCTCTTTCAAATCTGTCCTCACACTACAATTGAGTCAGTTGATCCATAGGATCAATTTCATTATGCCGCCCCTCTCTGAAAGATTCAGATCTCCTCTTTCCTTACAGAATAAAGTCCAAATTTAGTCTGTCAACAAAGGACTCTACAACGTGGTCACAACCTACATTTCATCCTTTGTCTCTATGCCTTTCTAGTACTTTCATTCATCCTTTTCTTTTATCTTCATTTAATTTACAAAACATTTTCTGACAATCTAATGTGAATAAGTCCCTGTGAAGGTATGCCCTTAAAAATCTTCTAACCATATATTTTATTAATATAACATTTTTCAGCACAAATGTGTCAAACAACTGTGCTACAAATTGAGAATATCAAGAAACAAAATTCAGTCCCTGCTTTCTACTTGTTTAGATGATTTGCTATACCCCGTGTGAATCCTCAGCCCAGTAAAATGACTGTTGAACATACCAAGTGTTTTGTTCTTCTGTGCCTTTGAACAAAATTTTCCCTGCCTGAAATATCCTCCATCTTTCCTTTTCAAAAACCTATTTCAACATCTACCTCTCTGACCCCCTTGCCAAAGGCCTTCTAGTAACTCCCACTAGGAGGAGTTACTAGCAACACCACAGAGATACTTCTAACGCTTACACGTCATGTCTTCCTAGCAAAGACAGGTAAGTATATTTCAAGAAAGGGATGGTTAAAACTGTCAGAAGGGAGAACAGAGAGTATCTTACACTATTCTGTATTCCCTACAACGGCTTGCAGAGTATGATGTACAAAGATATTAGATATGTATTTTAATTTGTAATCAGTGAAAAATATAAACTTGTGAAATTTCTTTGAAATGAAAGAGTGATATTAGATGTATAAATTAAAGGGCAATGTTATTCCTGCAATAGTCTACCTCCAGCTGTGAGATAATTATTCTCGTTTATGTGGATGGTACCAAAGACATCAAAATTTGATAAAAATAAGCCTTAATTAGGCTCTGAGGAACTTTTACTCTCAGAGGTAGCTGTTCGGACCAGTAAACACATTGTGACTATAAACCAGTTCCCTATTTTAATCAGACAAATGAAATGATCCAATCAATTCTCTGAACCTGCAGAGGGAAGGACCAGATGCTGAACAACGGTGACACCAACAAGATATAACAAGTATACTACGAAACCCACTCTGAAACAATCTGTTAGCCTCATTTTCACATTGATAATAATCGCTCAGAAAAAAAACAACTCAAGAACATTTTCTTAATGGTCATGGGCCAGTAGTCATCGTTGTATTCAGAACATTAAAGAACTCTATAACATAACAGACTAACTCAAAATCCAGGTGACATGTCATATCAACTCAAATAGAGTCTTCTGATTGTATTTAGTATTTAAAAAATCCCATTTCTAATAGTTACTTCATTGACCTCCAAATTGTCCCATGCCATGAGCATATCCCTCTACAAACCTAGTAATTTTTTCCACTGAATAATTAATATTTTTAGTAATATTATTTTACTTTACTATTTTTAATCCTTTCTTGAATGAATATTTGTTACATGGTATATATGCCTTAAAATAATAAATTGATGAAATGAGATTTTATTTTAACATTTAGAAGGCAGCAAGGCAAACATGGTGTCCACCTGAGGAATACCAAATTCCCTGTGGCACTGTTTGTAAATATGTCCAAACCTGTGACGCTTATATCAGCAAAATATACATATTATAGACTGAATTATCTATATGATTGAAAAATAGGTGCTGTGATTTTTTTTAAGTCTGATTAATATAGTTATTATATCTAATTACATAACATATTGAAGGTTTGCAATAAAAGCACAGCAATAACTTTCACTGAAGTGAGAATTTTTTTTAGTTTGATGAGTATTAGAGATCTTCTAGTCCAAATTCAATTTCTGAATTATATTAGGATTGAAATGATCCACCAAGGTTGCCTTGTTGTTTAGGCAATCTCTTTACTTCTGGATTACTAGTCTTTATCCGCTACCACACAGCTGCTAAAGCTTCTAAATATAATTCATTAACTGCACCATTAATATTGTTGATTGTAAAAAAGCCAACTCATACAAGGTTCTGGTTAGTAATCGCTGGTTTTTATTTTACCACTTTTACCACAAGAAAATAATTTTAAACCAAGAATTTTTATTAGCCATGTACAATAATAGTGAAAATAATCAAATGGTAACGTTAAATAGCAATAGCACAGTTATATTTTATTACATATTGAGAAAGTGGACAAATTACTTTTGGGTTTCAATTTTTTTATACTATTGACCATGAAAAACATTTTAAAACTATCTCCAAAGCTATCTATCTGCTATTTAAACAAAATATTCTAAAAGAAAAAGTGCAATATTGTTAAACATTATCAAATTAACTCGAGTTCTCTTTTCGAAGTTTAAGAAAGGCCAGGAGGTTTAAGAAAAAAAAAGAAAGAAAAGAATTCATATATAAGTTAAATAATTTACTTTTATAAAATATGCCAAGTATTTGACCCTCAAAAGAAAAGCTACATACTTCATATTAATGTCCAGATTAAAGTCCCTTTTAACTCTAGAAAAGAAATTCAAGGAGTTTCCCCTTATGTTTAAGGTACACATTTTCCTTTAACAACTAGAGAGTTTTCAGAGCATAAATGTCATTCTCTCATTACAACAATAATGGGCTTAAATTCTCAGCTTATTTTAAGTACACAACTTTATCTGTGCAGTGTGTTTGCAATCATTGTAAACCTTTGTCTAAGGAGCTCTCTTTTTTGTATTAGAAAGTTTTCAATAGTATTGGCTTCTTTGAAGAGTCCATCTATCTCGTCAATATAAGATGCATCTACTGCTGCTCTCTCACTAATGGGGAAAAAATTTTAAGTTAAACTAAATAGTTATAACATCTAAACACACTACCATAGTGATGTTCTTTATTATTCTAAATTTGTTAGCTATTTCATTTAAATGGCTTTGTACATCAGAAAGCCTCGTTAATTTACAAACACTCTTCACTAAAGGTTAAATTAGTCCCACAAATATTTTTGATTATCAAGTCTCCTAACACAGCAAAATGTGTATCTTATACATTATAATTCTAATATTAAACTATATACATTATTTTAACAGCCACACAAACCATTATTCAAATACAGTGACTGTCCAGTAGTTTAAAAAAATACCTTATAAAACACAATCTCAGGCCAATTAAATATTTAAATTCAGCCTTCAAATGTATATAGATAATAGTTAAGTATTTCATAAATATAAATATTTATTTTATCTTTAATATCACTCTATCATTATCATTAGCTTTACCAAATGGTATTTGTCTCAAAGAGGTTTTTTCACAAAATTTTAAATGTTGTATCATCATATTAGAGATCAAAATATATCCAGCCTAGCATTAGCTCTGGTAGTAGCAAAACAAAGAATGGTTATAGGGAAGTTTGGGGTTATCTTTTGAAAATAACCAACTAATCTATCACAAGAAACTGAGGTAGAATAAAAAATTCCAAAATTATAATTACTGGACAGGTTTTGCAGCAACTGAACTAAACTTCTCACTATGGAGCTTCCAGCAGAAAACTTCTACAGTCATGCACTGCATAACAGTGTTTCAGTGAACAGTGGACCACATATACAATGGCGATCCCGTAAGATTAGTACCATAAGGCCTAGCTGTATAGTAGACCATACCATCTAGGTTTGTGTAAACGCACTCTACGACGTTCACACAATGACAAAATCGCCTAATGATGTATTTCTCAGAACATACTCTTCTCATTAAACAATGCATGACTGTATTTCTAAGATAAAGACTAAAGAGAATTATAAGTACTTGCCTTAAGATCTTTGCATATGTAGACAACATTAGATTAATTTCCTTGCTCATATCTGTTCAAAAAAAAAATCACTGGGTAAGTTAAAAACTGTAAGAAACCTTCTGTATCAGAAAATCAATGTATAGAAATATAAGCATTTTATACATCACCATTCAAATCTTTCTCCAGGGCTTCATCTTTATAAAATAGTCCAGAGCTTTCAGAGAAAGAGGAATCTGATTTTCCAAGAGAGGAAAGTTGTGGACTATCTGGCATTTGAGACTATTAGAAGAAAGTAAAAAAACAGGTAAACAGTCAACAAGATCTTTAGAACATATACATTCTCTCAAAAAAGAAAAAAAGCAAATAAAATGTCTTTCAGAAAAAAAGCAAGTATGCTAGAAATTATATGCTCTTGTGTCCTAAATAGTCATTTGAAATTTTATCATTCAGGAAACTTTCAGACCCAACAAGCAGCTTGTTCAACATACTAAATTTTATTTTCGTTTTACCTTAGACCTTGAATATGGTATTAATCCCTGACGAAGAAGTTTCCTGTTTCTTGAACCAGTAGATGTTTCCAGAGCAAAACTTTGATTTTAACAATAGCCAAATGCTTGCAAAATTTTACAAGATAACATAACCTTTAAGGGAGCAAATAAATAATGTTCCAAATGCAAACAGATCAATTGATGGGGGTCGCAGTGAAGGAGAGCAGGATACAGTGGTCTCTTTAAAAATATCAGCAACTACAGTACCTAGGTATTCTACTTATTATAGCAAAATAACTATTTAAAGCTCTATGTATCATAAAGGTGTGAACCCACTTCTGTCTCTAGATCACAAATTACCACAAAGAAATCTCCCCACAGTTTCTTGAAGGCCTGCACTTGGTGAAAATACAGCTGGAGTCAACACAGTTCCTGCTGGGACAATCCCAGCTCTGGGAATATGAAAACATTAAATTCCATTTACCAATATAATTTCGTTACATGGAAGAAATTTGAGAAGCATATAAAATAAAATAGAAGGCTCCGGGAGCATACAGATTACCTCCAACTCTCTTGTTCTCTTGCAATTTCTGGTATCAGGTTTTACAAGGTGACTTGCCATCATATTCAGGAGGCAAGAGCTGCAAAGTTTAGAGCAATGCCAAATTTAAGTACAAAATCGATGCTAGAGCTCTCCTGAATCCTTCCCTCTCCTTCCATTCCTACTGCCACTGTGAATTTAGGCTCTCCTTCTTTGTCACTTACCTAAACTACTCAATTTCTCCCTTCCCTATTTCATCTGCCAACTGCTGTTTGGGCAATCTTTCCAAAACTCTGATTCCCATATTCCCTTAACCTTTCATAACTCTGACTATTGCATTCTTTAAACTCAGAAACCTTCCCTTGGCTACTGATCGCTCCAGAATAAGTTCAAACTGCATGGTATGGCGGCCAAAGTCCTACATCACCTGGGGCCAACCCACTTCTCCCGTGATTTTCACGTACTCCCTCTAGATACAGTCAGCCAAACTAGCAGTTTCTTTGGCACTTCCGCCTTGTTTCAGGGTTCATTTAAGATCCTTCTACCTTCATAAATTCTTAATGTTGACCTAGATCTTAAAGTTCATCTAATTCAATTTCATTTTTTACAGAGGTGAAAACAGGTGCAGAGATAGGTGACCAAGATCAAACAAGTAAAACAAGCCAGACTAGAACCAAGATCTCTTCTAGTCTGAGATCGTTTCCACTGTCCTATCTTACCTTCCTGTAGCATCGAATTTTACTTTTAAATCACTTTCCCACAAATTCTGAAGCCAATTTCCCTAGGAGTCTGAAAGATTGTTTAAACTTAAAGCCAAAATGCTGAAACCTAGGATGATATAGTCTCTACAGCTTAAGAGATGAGGAGCCCTGTCTACACTCAAGTTACTGTGCTTGTTTTTTGAGAAACTATGCTGACCTGGCTAATTGTAATGAATCTGATTAGTCACACATAATAATCATATATGTAAGATAGCAATCGCAAATAATAAAGATGTTTCGTAAATTCTGTACAGCGCTTCTACATTCCTGTCAGCTTTCTAATATACACACTTAAGTGCTACAATAAAAACGTGGAAAAATGCACAGTAGTGCTCACTTTGCCTCGGGAAGTTCAAAACTGCTTCAGAGAAGCCAACACGAGAGTCGTTCTCTTCCCTCTTCCCCTTTCTGTTTTTTCCTTTTACATCTCTTATCTCCTCTCTCATAGTCCTATTTCCACAAAAATAAATTTCCCGTCACAGCTTAGGGTCTCAGCTGGATCCAGGCCTGGTCAAGAGGCTGGGCCTCGTCATGTGACAAACACCATTCACAGCCACTTCCCCCCGCTATGCAATCTCAGGCGTCGGGAACTTAGTCATTACCAAGAAGTACCCCTTTGCCTTATGCAACTTTTTCTCCCAGACTTCTCTTTCTTCTCAAGGCCACCTGGGCCCCTGAGGCCATTTCACCTTTTTTCTCACTTCCGTCCCCCTCTCCTTCCTCCCCACTAGAGACCCCGAGAAGAAGCTTCTATCCTCTTGCTGCCTTATTTCACACCCTCACGGGCGCTCATCCCTCCAGCCCACCCCAAGATGGGTCTGGTACCCAGCGCCGGGACCTTCCTCGCCAGCGACAGCCCGGAAATGGAGAGATCACAGGGTGCGAATGCGCAGATTGTGCCGGCGGCCGCGAGGCACGGCGTTCCCAGCGGTCAGCGCGCCAGTCACGTGACCCCGCGCGAGGCCTCTGGGAGCTTGGCGTGGGGCCTCCAGCTGCCGCGCGCGGAAAGGCAGCTTTGTATCTCCCGCTCTTTCTCTCACCTTAGAATCTCTGTCAAACAAAAACTCTTTCTCTGACTCCCGGCCTGTTTGTGGAAGAAGGGAAAAAGCTGACGCAGGTCTCTCAAGAAAGAACAGGGAAGCCTCGCCACAGCAAGGCAGGGGTGGGGCCCCGCCTCTTGGGATCTCAGTAAAGGAACGCAAAATAGTACACCCACCGCCACTTTTCAAGTACAAGTTCCGTCTTATGCCAGGTGCTTGGTTTGAAGGAAGAGTTTCTACCGACATTCCCGCGGCCTGCAAGCGAAAGTTCTAGATCCAGAGACTACGTTCCTTCAGTTCTTTTTGTTTGATGCAAGCAGACTTCTGGAGTCACACCCTTTTAGAAAAGTTCCTACTTGATGTGTCACTAAGTGTAGTGGACTTAATTGGCAGCTCTCAAAAAATACTTTGCAACACGCATGGCTCGCATCCTTGAAGCTCAGCCTCCTCGCGTGTTTTAATGTGGTGACTTTGACCTGCCGGTTCAAAGATAGACCTTCTAAACTAAAGCCTAGTTAGTAGATGTAGAAGAAAGCAAGCATATCACCTCATAAAGCAAAGGTCACTAACACCCCCCATAAATTCCAGGTACATGATCTTACACCTTAGCAAATTATATTTAACATGTTTTTCCTTTTTGGTTTATTTAAATGTTTGTTGTCATAAAGACTTGTAAGTATTGTGTGTGTTTGTTTATCTGTTGGCCGTTTGTGAAGAAGCTGATTGTTTTAAGTAAGTTCCTAGAAAACAAGTACTCTGTTTAACTTAATAAAACTAGGCCAGATGATTATGGTGCAGTCATTAAAGGATCCCAATTACTGTCCGAGGATGATGCCAATCTGTGTTGAAATTTTCCTTATCTGTGGTAAAATGAAGGAAAAAGGAAGGAGTTTTTCATAAACCCAATGTATTTACTTTAAAGGGTTGTCCTTTATACTATGTCCTTTCTAATTTTTTGGTGTTAAAGTGTCCTTTCCTGCAATAGAAATCTAAAGATTTTTAAATTTTTAATGTCCTTATTTGGTAAAATATAAAGTTGTCCCCTCAGTGTCTCTCTCCTCTTCATTCTAATCATTATTTTTGTTATTATTCTTAATGGTCTGTTAAATCCAAAAGTCTGGGAAATACTGATCTAATTCTTCTTCCAGCCTTCACGTTGTATAACAGCTAAACAGTTAGTCATGTAGTTCTTAAAATATTTCCAGGGAAAATGATTCCATCTAATAAATAACTGTTAACATCAAATTAAGAGAAACCATGGTCATTTTATTTTATTTTTAAAGTCTTATCTTCTGTTTATAAGCTAAATAAGAGAAAGTGAGAGGGTGTGGAGGGTTATGGTTATCTAGTGCTTTAAAAATTCAAAGGGCTGTCACCATCCCATGTAATCTTCGCAAAAATCTCTATGGATGGGGCCGGCTTGGCCAAGTGGTTTGGTGGCCCAGGGTTTCACTGGTTCGCATCCTGGGAGCAGACATGGCCCTGCTCATCAGGCCATGCTGAGGCAGCGTCCTGGGTGCCACAACTAGAAGGACCCACAACTAAAAATATACAACTATGTACTGGGGGGCTTTAGGGAGAAAAAGGAAAAATAAGATCTTTAAAAAAAAAAAAAATCCTGTGGCGTAGGCAGGACTTGGAGACCCAAATGGGTTGCTCTATCTCAAAGAAAAAAATGTTTGTCCCAAAACTAAGAAATGGGTAAATTATACATTCTACGTCTTTACACCTGGAGTGAAACAATTGGCAATGGGCCATTTAAAATTAATGTTTAATTTTAAACATTGTTTGATGCTCTGCTTCTGATCCCTGTTTGACCCCACTTCATGCTTTCGTGTTAACTGGCCCAGTTGGACGCTACAGGTGGAGGACGAAAACTTCTTATGTCTGTTTCAACCGTGTGTATTCTTATCATAAACTTCTTAAATGTGCTATTTTTTTTCTTCTGATAGTCACCGCACCAAGCAGCTCCAACCATACTGCTGCAGACTTGCTTTGTAATCACTGCTGTGGAATGATGTTTTTATGACCTTAGAAAATGAAAACCCTATCTTGTTAAAAATAAAACCAAAAGACCCAACTAGCTACTTATGTAAGCAGTTTGTTTCCTTACTCTAGAACTCCTCTGTTTTCATACAGTCTCTGTAGTAGCTATAAAAGCAAAAATAAAAAGTCACCTTGTTAATTCCTTTGCTAGCAAGATAATACAATTAGCACGTGTTCAAGAGAAAATTGTCTAAGAAACTTTGTCTCTGCTAATTATTTTCAAGGCTTTGACTCTGCTTTTTAAAAGTTATGTTTTAGGTGCTATGATTACATTATAGGACTTATTCTAATGGGGCTGATTATTCAGCACTGTTAAATGAGAAAAAAGTTTTATCCCGAAGTGTGAGTAGAAAGTCTCAAAATAGAGATTAATGTGAGAAAAGATGCTTCTAACTGACCAAGCAAGTGCTTTTTTCAAAGTGCTTGGATGTACTTCTGAAAAAGGTACAAGCTTTGGAAGGGCCGGGGCTCCAACTTTTACAGAAGAAATGATGCTGTTGAAATAATGATTTTACATTAAAAGAAATACCCATATTCTCTGACACTTTGTTTCAAGTTCTGTCGCCGCAGGAGAGAGCCCAGGTTTGAAGGCGGTCCAAGGCGTGCCAGAACAGTCTCCTCCCTCCGCCCTCTTCCTCTTTCTCCCAAGCGCCTGGGCCCCTCACTGCTCCCAGGACAGCTGTTGAATCTGGACGAGCAGTGAGGAGTTCCATTTTCCGATGCTTTCTGCATTCCTGGCTGCTTGCTGTGGCTGCTGAAGGGGCCGCCGCCTTCCACCATTTACACAGCCTCAGGAAAAGAAAGGAACTTCGTACGTTCCAGATCGCTTCCTCTCGTAGGAAACTGCTGAGCACAGGTAAGAAATACCATTCATTCTTCTTTATTTGGAAACCTGGCATGGCGATTAGAGGTAGATAACTTAGAAAAGCGATTGAAAGGAATTTAAGTCCTTTGACATCACTGTGATGGGCAGGCGGTAACAACGTCAGTGACATAGCAAAGTCAGAGGAGAAACTTTTTCTCTCTTTTAGCCAACGTTGGAGAGTATCACTTTAGAGGAGATTCTCAAACTTTTTGGTCTCATGACCTCTTTACACTCCTAAAAATTATTGAGGACCCCAAAGAATTGATGTTTCCCTAGGTTATTTACTGTCATTTACTGTATTAGAAGTTAAAACTGAGAATTTAAAAAATAGTGACCTGTGAATTTATTTTGAAATAGCAATAAGCGCGTCACGTTAGCATAAACAGTATTCGTATTTATAGATCACTATATATTCCAAAATAATCTACTGTGATGAGTGATGTTGTTTTTCATTTTTACAAATCTCTTTAATGCCTGGCTTAATAGAAGGCAGCTGTGTTCTCTTCCGCTTCTGCATTCGGTCTATGCCGCATCACACAGAATGTAGCATCTAGTAAACTACTGTACACTCGTGAGAGAATGAAAAAGACTAATTAAGGGCCGGCCCAGTGGTGCAGCAGTTAAGTGCTCACATTCCACTCTGCGGGCCCGGGTTCGTGGGTTGGGATCCCGGGTGCAAGCATGGCACCGCTTGGCACGCCATGCTGTGGTAGGCGTCCCATGTGTAAAATAGAGGAAGATGGGCATAGATGTTAGCTCAAGGCCAGGCTTCCTCAGAAAAAAGGGGAGGATTGGCAGGAGTTAGCTCAAGGCTAATCTTCCTAAAAAAAAAAAAAGGAAAGAAAGAAAAAGACAAATTACATCTTAGAATTATTATGAAAATCACTTTGACCCTGTGAGCCCCCTGCGAATCACTGCTTTAGAATGATGAATTTCTCTTTAAACGGAGTCTTAATTCCCTTTAAAGGGAGACTAAGTTATTTTAAAAGCAAACCAAATATTTGGCACAGGTTGATGATCTTAATGGAATCTGCATCAGCACCCTTAGGCTGGGCTACAGTTGGACAACATTATAGCATTCCCCAGGAGAATTTTATTTCACAATAAGGAAAGGGCTGAATAGATATCTCTATTTTGAAGTATGAATAAAAAATTAGGACCCCCCCCTTAAATGCCTCTTTTCTTTTTGCCTATATCCAGCTATTTCAAGTTCTATTAAATCTTCTTTCAAAATATCTTTTTTAATCTGGCTTGTTCATACAGAAGCCACATGAATGTTATAAATTCTTACGTGAATTTCTACAGTAGTTTCGTAGCCTGTCTCTGATCATTTTCATAATGCACTTGCCAACTCAGTAACCTGCTTTTCCTATTGCCTGTGAGATTATTTTACATGAATTCCAGAACCCTCCATAATCTAACCCCCCTCCCCACCTTGTGTTCACTGCAGGAAAGCAGGATTGTTCCACTACAGTCAAAAAATGGCTCCATTCAGTCCACTCCCCACCACAGCACTGTTTTAATTATCACAGAAATGCTCATCCATGCCCTTCTCCATCTATTCAAATCTTAAGCATTCTTTAAGATTAAATTCAATTCTCCTTTTCACACAAGCCCATTCCAACTACATCAGTTCCATTTTGGCTTTTTGCTTTGAGTCTGTATTTAGCAGTTGATTATATATACTTTTTGTCATTAACTATTTACTTAAATTTTTTCCTAAGTATTCTTCCTCCCCCAACTCCACCATACCCATGTACATACCTTCATAAGATGGCAAAATTTTCAAGGACCAAATGATTAATGGAATTGAAAAGTTAGGTTTTGATCTTGTTGCTGTCAAGATGACTACCTACCTGATTTTAGGGAATTAGTTAGGTAACGTGCTTCCTCATTTCATCCCATACCTATTATACAGAACTGAAATTCCACAGCAAGGATAAACATAATCATAGTTGCTTTTCAAGTTCAAGGCATTTTTACTTATAATCTAATAGTACTTTTTTTTTTTTTTAAGGAAGATTAACCCTGAGCTAACTACTGCCAATCCTCCTCTTTTTGCTGAGGAAGACTGGCTCTGACTAACGTCTGTGCCCATCTTCCTTTACTTTATATCTGGGACACCTGCCACAGCATGGCTTGCCAAGTGTGATGTCATGTCCGCACCCGGGATCCGAACTGGTGAACCCTGGGCCGCCGAAGCAGAACGTGCGCACTTAACCACTGTGCCACCGGGCCAGCCCCTAATAGTGTGTTTTTAAATTCCTAGTGGCTTAATGCTGACTATACAAGAAATATTCAGTCAGTATTGTTGTTTTAGAATTATGAAGAAGTGGTTACTAGGGCATTTCCCACATATAAATGGTTCTCTGCTTGCAGCCTTGACTAGAATCTAGCATTACAGAATGCCGAAGCTGGAAAAGACCTTAAAGACTGAGCATTCAACACCCTCCTTGTCCACCTGTGGAAAATGAGACCCTCAGAATTAAATGAGTTGCCCTAGACAAGATTGGAATGCATGTGGCCTAATTTACATCCTGACTCTCTACCATCCACTAGCCTCTGGCTAGTTTCCAAGGCTTGTATAACTAAAATTCTTTTTTGTTTCAAAGAACCAGTTGTCACTGCATGCTCCTGGGAGGATCTTTCTAAGGTGGTATATAACTCGTTTAAAAAGAAGTCAATAATCTGATAATCTTAGATGAAATATTCAAAGCATTTTTATCCAATGGGAACTATAATTTTCATAGATTAGAGTTAAGAAAGCAAAGGAACACAGATGAGAAAGGAAAAGAGGAAAACTGGGGGGAACAGAGGAAGGGAGGCAGAACACTTGTAATCATAGATGTTTTGAAATCTAATAAAAAGAGCAGTAAGAAAGAATTCAAAATAAACACTCACATGGAATAAAAAATAAACTAATAGGGAAAAAAAAGAAGAAGAAGAATATTAGAGAAATTATTCTATTTTTTAAAATCTCTTTTCAGACTTCCCTCATTTTCTTTCTCTTTCTCATCGGCTTTCAGATGGAGTAAAAGTTTTAAGAGAAAAAAATTCTACCAGTCCCTTTATTCACTGTTGTTGTGGCGACAGGGTTTATCATAGAAACATTTATTTATTTAATATTTATTGAGCTCCTGCTATGTATAAGCTCTTTCCAGGTGTTGAAGATTCAAAAAAAAGGACAATACATTTTCTTAAAGAAACTCAGATTGAAGCTGGACAGACCTATTTGTAATTTACCAAATCTTAATTCAGAGTAGTAAGAGCTATTTCAGAAGCGTGAAGGCAGGGGTGGGATGGGCCCTGATAAGAGAATGATTATCTAGGAATGGAGAAGACAAGAAAGTTTTCCTAGAGATGTTTGAGCTAGGACTTAAAGAGAAGGATGAAGAAGGGCTCGGCAGGCAAAAAAAGCAGAAGTTCCAGCCTGGCAGTGGAAATAACTTTGGCAACAGTACAGAGTGGAGGAAGAGTCTGGAAGCAAGAAAAACAAGTAAAGGAATATTAAAATACAAGATAGTGGAAGTGGTAAGGGCTTGATTTAAAACAGGGCTGGTGGAAATGGAGAGGAGATACCAAATTCTAGAGAAATTTCTGAGTTATAATCTACAGTATTTATGAGACAGGAAAGGTTAAAGGAGTCAAGAAGGACTCCCAGGTCTCAGTTCTGTTTTTTTTTTAATTGAGGAAGATCAGCCCTGACCTAACAACTGCCGTCAATCCTCCTCTTTTTGCTGAGGAAGACTGGTCCTGAGCTAACATCTGTGCCCATCTTCCTCTACTTTGTATGTGGGATGCCTACCACACCATGGCGTGCCAAGTGGTGCCGTGTCCGCACTGGGGATCCGAACCTGCGAACCCAGGGCCGCCAAAGCCAAACGTGCGCACTTAACCACTGCGCCACTGGGCCAGCCCCAGGTCTCAGTTTTGGACAGATTATTTGGACGTGTTTTGGAAAATAATTCATTAGGATACCTTACAGTCAGAACTGTGGGTCTGGAGCCAGAAATTGAAATTTGAAAGTTATATAGCCCCCAGGAACTACTGCCCTCTCTCTTCACTTCCTAAAAGAATAGTTTGTGTTCACTGACTTTACTTTTTTCCTATCCCATTCTGTCCTAGATGTTTGTTAACTTGCCTTCTGCTACGCTTTTCCCAAACTGTTCTGCTGATTCCACACTTCCTAGTTGTCAATTTCGTTGAACAAGTTTAAGCCTGTATCTAAATTATGGGCTCTGACGCTTCTGATTTCAAGCAGCTCCTCTGGAAGCTCCTTTCTCCCTTGACTTCTGTGACTCTTCACTCCTAGATTTGCAAAACTGAACTAATTATTTTCCACTCAAGCGTGTCTTTCATTCTCTTTTTTCTTAGTTAATGAGGTAATCACTCAACAAATTGCTGTAGCCAGAAATTTGAAGTCATCGGCAGTTCCTTGTTCTTCTGTTTGACCCACAACTAATCAGCTAAAAAGTTCTGTTTAATCTCTCTGAATCCATCCTCTCCCTCTTTCATCGCACAGCCACTACCTCTTGCCTTAACTGTTAAAATTGCTTCTAAGGTTCTTTTCTGGCCTGTGTCCAGTCTTGCCCCATCAAATCCCTTCTCTACACTGCTGCCAGAGTGAGCTTTTTAAAACATACATTTGACCATATCTTTCTCCTTCTTAAAAGTCAATATTTTTTCAGAAAAAAATTCAGGGCCAGCCCTATGGCGTAGTGGTCGGTTTCAGCATGCTTCACTTCAGTGGCCCAGGTTCACAGGTTCAGGTCCCGGGCATGGACTTACACCACTCACCAGCCATGCTGTGGCAGTGACCCACATACAAAAAATAGAGACAGATTGGCACAGATTTTAGCCCGTGGCTAATCTTCCTCATGCAAAAAAAGAGGAGGATTGGTGGGTGATGTTAGCTTAGGGCTAATCTTCTCAGCAAAAAAAAAAAAAATTCAAACTCTTTAACCTACTTAAATAGGCCTTTGAATCTGACTTTCCTTTACAAGCTTGTGTCAAACTGAACTACATTGCAAGTTACATTTTATGTAAATTAAGTTAGGCAGAATCAAACAGAATGTAATATAATGTAAAAATAATAGTCTCACTCTATAGGCAAAATGGAAATGTGAGCTCCTCCAAATTAAATAGTTTATCTAGAAGGACAGTTTGAAAACTGGTAGGCCAAGTGAGTTGTGAACTATTAACTCTTGCCACATGGAAGTGTCTCATACCTAGTAGAATTATCTGCTTCTGTGTCAGTATCATGTAAGCTAGGCTATTCTTTAAATATCTCAGAAGTTCTTGAGACATACAGGTTATTGTTGTGCTGTTATTTTTTTTAACACTCACTATTATAATTTAAAGTATTTTTTTATCTGATAACAATGTTATCAAAGTACTAAGAGGTATTATTACTGTTTGTGCTGTATTATTTGTACCTTAAAATAAATAAGTTGGGGAAAAGTTAGATGCAAGAAAACAATAATAAAAAGGCCAAGTGTCACCACGATAGGCCTTGTGGAGAGAGCCCTCTGCAAAACATTAGTAATAATGCTGAGAAAGTTGAAAAACAGAAAGAAATAAAGAATACACTTTGGTCGTTGTAGATTTATGTACCCAAGGATATTTCCTCACATACTTTTATATTTATTCCCAGGGAACTGTTAATTGTGAACTATGTGAGATCTTCAGAAACGCATTCTTCCTGTTAAACGTAACTGCATTGGCATTAATTACAGTAAAAATGATGAAGCTCCAAACAAGCCATGTTCTCTCAGCTTCCCTGCTTCCTGGCTTTTGCTCCCATTACTCCCTCTTTGTGGAATGCTCTTCTCTGGGCCTTGAAAATGCCTGCCTGTCTTTCAAGGCAGCATCTCTTCCTCAATCATCATTTCCTCTAAAAAGCCTTCTTCCACACCACCAGGCAGAGAGAGAGGATCTCCTGTAAATCCAGCTCTTACAACATTCATTTTACTATTTTGTAATTGTTTATGTATTTGTCTCTGCCACTAGATTCTTGAGTAATTGGAGGGTAGGAACTAAGTCTCAATCGTGTGTTTTGTCAGCTTTCTAGCACCATGCCTGATACATAGTGGGTGCTCAAGAATTAATTGATGAATGAATTCAAATATTGTGTAGTAGTAGAATTTCTTAAGGTAAATATGTGCTTCTCTAAATCCATTCACTCATCAACTAACTAAATGTTCACTGTCTTAAACACTAGTAATTTCATCCAGTTCCTGCACATACTGCTTGGTACTTTTCAGGTGAATAACTTTCAAAATATATGTGTATTACATAGTATTAAAGTTTGTAGAGAAGACCACCCTAGCCATTATTTTACCAATTTATATATATATTATATATATAATATATTCACATAAATTTTTTAACTATCCTCATTTGCATGTGTATAAGGAACTGAACCTGTTGTGTGAGATCTTTATATATTATGGAGAGTAACCCCTTACCGGATATATGATTTGCAAGTATTTTCTTTGCAAATTGCAAAGTTGATGGGGTGTAAAAAAAAATTTTTTAACATAGTTTGATATAGTATATATGTGCTTCTTTATTAACACATTAAGTAAGATCCACTGGTGGGACTAATAACTTCCATATATTTCAAAGTAGTAGTAAGTTTAAACCATATTTCAAAATCTCCTCAACAATTATAACACAATAGGAAATACATATTTCTATTAGTGACAGTGATAGGTGCTTCTGATGATACTGTGGTTTGTTTCCTACACCATGGAAGGAACTGCTAAATTTCGGTTAGAAGTTGGTGAAAATAACTGTGCAAATTTTTCCCATCCAAATTCACAAATTTCCCAGATTTATAACCCCTGCTCCATAGTCAAAGGTCTGGGCCGGCCCCGTGGCCCAGTGGTTAAGCTCGAGCCTCCGTTTCGGGGGCCCAGGGTTTTGCCATTTCGGATCCTGGGTGTGGACATGGCACTGCTCATCAGGCCACGTTGGGGTGGCGTCCCACATGCCACAACTAGAAGGACCCTCAACTAAAAATACACAACCATGTGCTGGGGGGATTTGGGGGGAAAAAAGCAGGAAAAAAAAGAGATTGGCAACAGTTGTTAGCTCAGGTGCCAAAAGAAAAAAAAAAGGTGGGGAAGGATACACATCATATTGGGGTGGGGTGGGGTGGGGTGGAGCAGGGGAGAAGAGTAAAACAAAGAATTTTTTTTTTTTTTAAAGATTTTATTTTTTTCCTCTTTCTCCCCAAAGCCCCCCGGTACATGGTTGTATATTCTTCGTTGTGGGTCCTTCTAGTTGTGGCATGTGGGACGCTGCCTCAGCGTGGTTTGATGAGCAGTGCCATGTCCGCGCCCAGGATTCGAACCAATGAAACACTGGGCCGCCTGCAGCGGAGCGCGCGAACTTAACCGCTCGGCCACGGGGCCAGCCCCTAAAACGAAGAATTTTTAACATTTTCAAATCCTGTGGTTTTTTCTTTTACAGAAAGATTGTATTTATGTATTACTTGTGTAAAAGGCATAGTATAATCCAGACTCCAGAGCAAAAGCTGCTGCTGCTCAGGGAGGAAGAGGGCCATCAGATTCCAAAGCCCTTCGGTCCCCTCCCACCCTGCCCCCACTCGCAAGCGGAAACACCATTTTTATCATCACCTCACCTTTAGCACTTTGACAATGAAGTCACAAACCTTCAATCTCTCGTGCATAGGAAGCCACTAGTTGTAAAACAGAAAGAACCAGTCCCTAGTTAAATGACAGGATTAGCTGTGTTTCTGGCATCCTATATTTATATTGATAATATATTTATATTTCCCCCAAAATACTAGGATGATAATTTAGTTTAATAGTGGACCACTTATCCACCCTTTGTAACATTGTTTAATTAGAAAATCCTTTCTAGATTCCAAGTATCTGATGGTTTGTAAGAGAACATTTGAACATGTGTATTCACAAACTGAAGACTTTTCAGCACTTATTAAATGTCCAGCATTCATCAGCATACTGAGTGATTCACTGTCTTCTGAGTTTGGAGAGAATATATAGCAGTAAGAAGTAAAGGATCCCTTTTGTGTAAAAGGAACAATCACTACCTTTTAACAGATGACTCTTTGCTTTCAGTAGGAATAAAGATGGCCGCTGGACCAGTAGAAGACAATTGCATTAGCTTGGTGGAAATGAAATTTATTGACAACACACTTTACTTTGTAGGTAAGTCTGAAGCCATAGGCCAAATACAGGGTTCAGATAAATATATTGAACTAGAAGGGGTATGGGGCAAACTATTAAGTGACTCCTTTTTGTCACCAAATTCCATTGTAATACTAATGACACTCTTCTCTGGGGAAAAAAAATAGCTTCTAATTAACTATAATATGTCCAAGGTCCCAGCACCTTATCCCACCACATGTCCTGGCACTTTAGTTAGCAGTAGCCCACTCACAACGTGGCTGCAGGTGTATGTCATGAAAATCCCACAAAATTGGGTACATTCAGGGAATACAATTTCCGAAATTAAAGTGGCAAATTATATAAGAGATACCTTAGGTCTAGAGTTCTGTGAATGAGTTATACCATTTTATGTAAATATGTGACAAATGAAAACACATTCTTATGATTAATCTTCCATGGGCAGTTTGGCTTCATTTGAAAACTTCAGAGAAAGTCATTAGGTGACTTTCCACTGAAACAATAAATTTAAGAGTAAAATCTATCACTTTATAAAATTTCTTTTTAGCTACAAATTTAAATTTATAAACCCTGAATTTAAGTTTTTATATCTAACTTACATGAGAACACACTAAGTCTAATGAGCTTCATTTTATGGGGCCTTTTGGATGAGTATATAATATTTCTGTTGGAGGTCAACAAAGGGCATCACTGGTAAGTATGGGGTTAAATAATAGGGAGTTGTAGAGAAGAGTAATAAAAGGGTAGAGTGAGGGGAGAGTCTGAATTGAAATATAGAATTTAACATATTTTGTTTATCTTTTTTCCCCTTTAGCTGAAAACGATGGTAAAGTATACATTTATTTCTCTTTCTTTGCAAAAATTACTTGAGTAAGCATCTCACAGACACATCCATGTCACCGTTCACAGCAGAGAGAAACTGGTACTAATCTATTTGAGAAGCTAATCTTCCCTCAAAGGAATGTGGACTCAATAGCACAGCTTTGAAATAAACATGATCATAAGGGGTACAAAGAAGAACCTCTAAACAATATGTTTCTCTACACCTTAGGAAATTCTCTACCTCTTAGAATCTACAAAATAGACCTTGCCCGTTACATAGATTCTGAGATTAGCAGGAAGTCATGGACTATCTGGAGTACATAGGAAAAGCGGATTGAAGCATGAGAACTGTCCAAAATCAAGAACTCTTCCTTCTTCAACCCTCTGTTTCAGAAGTGCTTTGGGAATAAGTTTAGGAGGCTACCAGGGGGCAGAGAATTCTGAAAGTAGAGGAGGTGGGGAAGGGTAGAGCAAATAGAACTATGAGGTTGAGTCATTGTCTTCTTAAGAAGTGGATGCACCCAGCCTTTGTTCTTACGGCATTCAGGGAGCATCAGCCTGTGGTCCTCTAACAGACCCCTAGATTATTAAAGTCATTAGTTTCTCATACTTTTCCTTAAAAATAGCACTTTCCCCATTCGTAAGGTAATCCTTACTGGACTAGAAATAGAAAACAGCAACTTTTTAAAAATACTGTTCCTTCATGTTTCTTCCCCGCCCCCCCCCACTTTATTGAGATATGATTGAGATATAACTCATGTTTTTTAAAGATTGACCTACTCTGCATTGATTTAATTCAATAAATATTGAGATCTGTATCTCAGGCACTGTGTTAGGCACTAGGATATAATGGTGAGCAAAACACAATTCCTATAGGGAGAAGCAAGCACATAAGGAAGGCAATTGGAATATGGTATGTTAAGTGTTACAAAGGCACAGGATACTATGGGAGCATAGAAGGAGCACCCAATTCAGTCCAGTAGATTCTGGGAGGGCATTTTGCAGGAGGGACAGATTTGAAGAATGAATAGGAGTTAGCTAAGAGAAGGTGTTCTGGGCAGAGAGAAGACCATGTGCAAAGGCCAAGTTATGAAAGAAAGCATGGCATGTAGGAGGAATTAATAATGATTCAGAATGAGAGTAGAGTGGGAGTAGAAGAATGGTGAGAGAAGAATGATAAATAGGGTGCAGATCATGAAGTTTCTCTTATTCCAAAATATGGAGTTTGGACCTTATCTTTGGGGTTATGGGGATTTATTAAGCAAAATATATATGATCTAGGATACAGATTAGTTTGCTGTAACAAAGAGATCCAAAAATGTAGTAACTGAATAAGATAGAAAATATTTTTCTCAAAAACGAGTCCAAGTAGGTAGTTCATGATTAGTACAGCTAGATGCAGCCTGATGATGCTAGGATCTCAAGTTTCTTCTCTCTTGCTATTCCATCATCCCATACTTACTGAATTCACTCACATACTGTACTTGAAAACCATCATCACATTTCTTGGGTCCACAGCCCCTGTAGCAAGAAAGAGTTCAAAATAAGAGGAAGCCAGGCCCGTTCCTTTTAAAGACTCTACTTGGAAGTTGTATACATCAGTTCCACTCATAGTCCATTGACTAGAATTTAGTCATATGGCCACACCAACTGAAAGGAAATCTGGAAAATATAATCTTTATTTTGAGTGGCCATGTGCCTCATTAAAATTCAGAGATAACATGATCATATCTCTGAATTTTCACTTTAATTAAAATCGAACTTTAATTCTTTCTGGCTTGAGTGTAAATAATTGACATGGGGACAAAAAAAGGGGGATGCCAATTAAGAGGCTATTATTGTAGTCCCTATAAGAAATCATGGTGACATGAATTGAGGTAGGCACAATGGGGTGTCAATGAAGTATTTAGAAATATTTGGAAGAATGAACAGGACATGGTTTGGGGTTGGATTTGGAAGGGGATGGAGAGAAAGATAGAAAAGATGCTGCCTGTTTTTTTTTCACCTACGCAATTTGTACCATTCAGTGAAATAGGAAACACAAGAAGAAGAGCAGGGTAAAGAGATATGCAGGGCAAAGAGGACTACAGATGATGAATTTAGTTTTGGATCTTGTCTGTGGGACATCCTAGTGGAGATGTCCAGGAGACTCTTAGACATAATGATTCTGAGCTCAGGGTGAAAGTTTGGGCTGGAGATATAGAGGTAGGAGGCTTATGCATAGAACTGGCATCTGAAGCTGTAGGAATAAAAGGACAAATCAGGAAATGTGTAGCATGAAAAAGTAAAAGCTAAGGACTAAACTCTGAGAAATACTTTCATTTAAAGGATGCAGTAAACATAAATAAATAAATAAAGGATGCAGTAGAAAAAGAAGCTAATAAAGAACAGAGCAGGGTAACCAAAGAGGAAGAAGAAAAACCAAGAGAATGCCACAAAATCCCAGAAGAGCATCTCAAGATGGAGGTAATAGGCACTGTGTTGAATTTTGCAGCCTTGAAAATCAAAAACTGGAAAGCACCTATTATATTTAGCAACAGGGAGTGTGGCGATCTCAGTGAAAGCAGTTTGATGGCAAAATGGAGGCAGACTGCAACGAGTAGAAGAGTGAATGGAAAGTACGGAGATGATACAGACAGTTCCTGCCAGAAGCTTGGCTGTTAAAAGGAGGAGAGAAGGCTAGCTACAGAGTAGGATATGGTTGGTGGAGGATTTTTAAATCTCAAAATGAAAAGAGCTTTATGTTTTTCTGATTATAAAAATAATGTGTTTATTATAAATAATTCAGGCAATGAAGATAAGAACATCTTATAGAAGATTCTTATAGAAGAAAAATATTCTTTCTTATAGAAGAATATAGATATATAGAATATTCTTATATAGGATGTAACATAGAAACATATAGAATATAAGAATATTCTTTCTTATATAAGAATATTTATTCTTCTTATAGAAGAAAAATAAAAACGTGAAATAACCCAGAAATAATCATTACCATCATTTTGATGTTGTAGTTCTGTACTTCTTTCAATATATATATTATACTGCACCTAGGCTTCTTTTTCTAATTTAATACACATGGACATCTTTCCAAGGCAGTGAATAATTACAGTTATATTAAATTCACGATATTCCATAGTAAAGGCATATCAAAATTTATTTGATCAACCCCCAATTAATGAACATTTAAATTGTTTCCAATTTGTTGTTATTAATAGTGCTCCCCTAAACATGCTTGTAAAGAAATATTTACATGTTTGTCTGGTTGTTTCTTTAGGTTAAAATCCTGGAAGTAGAATTGCTGGGTTGATAGAAGAGAGGGAACGATTGATAAATCGAGGTTTCAATAGAAAGTTCTTGTAGAGCACAGATAGGATTAGCCTTAGATACCAGAAGGGGCACCTTTCCACATTTTCCTTTAGGACAAGAGAGGTAGAAGTAACTGGTGGTGCTGCAGTTAAGTCTCTAAGTGGAGTAGCAGGAAATCATTTGCTGAAAGTGAAAGCAGAGGTGATGATGTAGAGATAAGCGTGAAGAAGGGTTAAAGTTGCAGCTCCGGACTATGGGAGAGGGTGACGGACTGTAAAAGAGAAGAAGAATTGACAAGTGATGTGTCTGTAATGGCACCAATTTGCACATTTGTGTAATTGTTTACTAGCAGCACTCAGCAGTCAGGTTTGGAGTTTTGTAGTAGAAAGACAAATGAGTTCGGGATTTAAGGTGCTGGCAAAAGGGTACGTAAAATGGTGAACATGAGGTCCGGGCTGCATAGAGAAGGAAGGGAAGACAGAAAGAGGTTAGATAGAAAATGCAAGAGTCAGGAGGACTCAACGAAGTGGAGGAAAAGTATTAAAAAACTAAAAAGATGGGAGATTTTGGTCGGAAAGTAGGATATTTGAATTTAAGATTTCAGAGGTAGAGTTGTTCTGAGTGATAAGAAACATACCCTTGGAAGTGAGTTAAAAAAACACCACGCAACTTTATCTTAGCTGCTTCTGTAACAGAAAATTGTGATTAATAGCTATTGAAAACTGAAATGTATAGTATGCCTATTTGTAAATTTAGAAAAAAAAACTTATTTTTTTAATGAGATTTATTGTGCATTGTAGAAAACCTGGAATCAGATTACTTTGGCAGGCTTGAACCTAAACTCTCAATCATACGAAATTTGAACGACCAAGTTCTCTTCATTAACCAGGGAAATCAACCTGTGTTTGAGGATATGCCTGATTCTGATTGTACAGGTATTTTTTTATATATATTTGCAAATGTAGAAATGACAAGCTACTTCTCATTCTGTTTTACTGCCTGTATTTTTCTATGATAGACCTAGTCCTTAGATGAAGTCATAGGAGTAGTAATAATTTCACTTACAAGAAACTTTATAGGGCACTCATATTTTTCAGGTGGGGCAAAAAATTGATACAATAAAGATATTGCTAGAGGTCACACTACTCTGAGCCTACATTTGGATCACCACTTCCTTCACTGTAATTGCATTAACCATGTAAAATGTCTATAGAGTTGGCTCCTTAATACCTGCTGGTTATAGCTGAAATTTGCTGATAGCATTTTCAAAACTCAAAATTAAAAATAAACACACTAACATTTCAAATAAGTCTGTCTTCTACCAGAAATTTAGAGTACCTTAGAAAATGAATGTTTACTGTGCCTTCCAAGGTATGAATTCTAAACATTAGAGTTTAGGCAGAGTTGAAGCAGTGAATGTGTGCTCTTGAAAAATACTGAACTTTTACCTTAACAGATTTTTAATATTCTATTTAGCATTTAAAAGTTAAAGACAATCTTTTAGAATTTGGAATATCTCTAAGACACTCAAAAAGTTGCTGCATTTGTGTTGTGATACATATTCGAATGTGTTTTAAAGCATGTATGAGTAGCTGTGCATAGTCTCCTTCTGCTAACTGGCTGAATCTCAGAGTACGGGGTTGGTAATGGATCTATTAAGGATTGTCCTTTGGCTAATTTCCATAAATATTGATTTGCAAAAATTCTTCTAACTAGAGTTCTCATTTATTAATGCTTATTTCAGACAACGCACCCCAGACCGTATTTATCATATATATGTATAAAGATAGCCTCACTAGAGGTCTAGCGGTAACCATCTCTGTGAAGTGTGAGAAAACGTCTACTCTCTCCTGTAAGAACAAAATTATTTCCTTTAAGGTAAGGCTGAGCCTTAATTTATTTTAGTCATATTTATACACAAAATTAGAAAACTCTCAAATATCCTCAGTCCAACCTTTTGTCTAGAGCAAGAATAGCAAGAAGCAGAGAACCATTAAAATGGATAGTTACTAAAAATTGTCAAACACTTTAACCTGTTGTAGTAACATCATGGTTTTTCTGAGCCTGCCATAGGGAGGAAGGGGCGCGATACTTGTTTCATGACCTGGGTCTTCTGATTGATCAATCTATAGATAAATAATAATATAAAATATGTATGTGAATTATCATATTTATTTAAGAATTGCATATGCCTTTCCAGAATAAGTCTTGCTACACAGGATGAAGCTAATTGCCCTTCTGTAAACCTTCTACTTAGTAAATTATGATGATAATATTTTAATCTCTAATTGTTTTGTTCCTGTTTCTTATCCTAAGTCTTGGCTACATCCTTCAGCTTTCAGTTGGTGTATGTTGTTTTTAATGTTAATCTAACTGAATAAAATTAACAAGATCAGTTGTAAAAGCAATAGTATAATGTGTCTCAAAGACAGCTATCAATTATTTCCAGCCACTGCTTTCTTTCTGTGTTCTCCATTTTTTTCTCCATTATTATTTTTCTCTATTTTCTCCATTATTATTAGATAAACTACCACTAACTGTAGCTACAGATTGACCCAAAAAACTTTCCTCCCAATGAGAGCAGCCAGGAAATGCTAACAAATTAATTGTGTTTCAAAGGTGAATCCCATGTCATGAAGATTTTCTGAGTGGGGATTTGCCAGTAAGGAACTGCTCTCAAGATCACGCAGGTCCCACTGAAAGTTAAAGTATAAGCTTGATGGACATGCCAAGGGAAAACTTGGGAGGGAGGAAAAAGCCACTTTAAAATATAATCCAAGTAAAATCAGTGTGTATGCAACAAATATAGCCCCCAAACAAATCCCTTAGCCATCCCCTTCCAACCAGAGTGCCACCCCTTCAGGTGGCAATTTGAAGTCCCCACTCTCTGGGCTGCTAGTCAGGAAGCTTAGTTATCAAAATGGCTTTAGAGGCCTGGGAGTGTCAGGTAGGGTTGGGAGGATTTAAGCATGTTGTTATTGGCAACAAAATCAGAAGGAAGGGAGGGAGATGGCCAAGGTCAAGCCGTGTGGAGTAGAGGAAAACTAATTCAGCTGCAGAAGCAGATTCGGAAACTGGGATAGCCTCACCTGTAAGTGGATTCTTACTGAGAGATACAGGGGAGAGTGTCAAGAAGATGCAAATAATGCTTGGCATATAGTAGGAATTGGGGCAAATCCAGGTTTAGGGGAGCCTGAAGCTTATACAATTGGGGCAGCCCTTTCGAAGAAAGAGCATATAAAATAACCCAAGGCGTAAAGTTGACAATTCATTTAGAATAAGAAAAGAAGGAGGCTTGGAAGAGACCTGTGCAACTGAGGGGCTCTGGCATTCAAGCTTCACTAGCTTCATCGCAAATCTGCTTCTCAAAGGAACTCGGTGAATGTTAGTTGGAGGGAGTGGGGAGGAAGAAGTAGGCTAGGATCAGTTTTAGCTGATGCTCTTTAATCCCTTTCCCCCGACTAATAAAGGTCTTAGTGGTGATTATAAATATGGACTAAGTTCTACATAATAAGACACAGCTGGCTGCCATTCTATGCTCACCTTTCTGTGTTGGTTACTAGTTATAAAGTCCTAGTGCTTAGAGTTACCCCTGTCTTTCTTTGGGCAAGAACCTTCAAGACACCAAAAGAGATTTGCTTCAAGAGGTTACTGTCAGTGTCTGTTTCTTGTATATACATCCAGCCTTGGTTAGGATTCTCTCAGACTTACTAATGCACTTGGAAAAGGGCCAAAAGAACAGGGGCCAGCCCGGTGGCGCAGCGGTTAAGTTCGCACGTTCTGTTTCAGCAGCCCGGGGTGCACCAGTTCAGATCCCGGGTGCGGACATGGCACCGATGGGCAAGCCATGCTGTGGTAGGCGTCCCACGTATAAAGTAGAGGAAGATGGGCACGGATGTTAGCTCAGGGCCAGTCTTCCTCAGCAAAAGGAGACAGATTGGCAGCAGTTAGCTCAGGGCTAATCTTCCTCAAAAAAAAAAAAGAACAGATGTTAGGTTAAGCTTAACTTTCCCTCAGTTCAGATTCAACCCCTCCTCTTGTAAAGAATCCCTTAGGCCCTTAGAGCACCAGGCTTTCTAAGTTGGGGGTTCCCCAGGGTCACCAGGATTGTTTCCACATCCATTCGTGTGTATGATGGGTTGAATAGTCCACACCAAAACCAAGGAAAGCTGCTCTTCTAGGATTTCTTCGTGTTTGTTCTGAAATGTGACATTGAACTGTGATTAGAGATCACTTCTACCTCTCCACACCCCAACCTTCAACTATAACTTTCCATGCTAGGTTTGAACTGACAGGTTCATCTCCCTTTAGTATTTCTAAAGCTTTTGAAATTTCAGCTAAGGATTATTTCTCACTTTTACGTTAGACTTTAGCTTAGTCTCAAATTGGCTTCACCAGCTTAGAGTCTCTTGCTAAATTCTCATATACTGTAGACAGCTGCAGAAATAAGTGCCAGTAGGGGATCCAGTTTATATCGTCATCAATTCAGGACTCACGTTTGTCAATAAAGGACAAACGTCAAGAGTTATGACTATAAATTCCATAATTGAGAAATTTGGAGCCAACCCCACCCCACCCCCCGCAGTTCTTTCGGGCATCTTAGGAGAAAGCTGGAATGCCATTTTGGGTCTGGAGGTCATTCAGTCAGTCCTTAGTTAGGATCATGGAGATCTTTGTCACCATGGGGTTAAGATTAAGTTCAAAATGTCTACTGGTTCCAGGATTAACATGGAAAGAACTTGGGTGGTCCTCACATTTTCTAGTCCATCCTGTAAAGTAGACATGACACAACAACAGGAAAAGTGCAGGTAGTACTATCAGTTAGATGACCAGCAGGATTATGGTTTCAAGTGATCTAGCCATTCTTGAGAAAACCCTATTCTGAAGCTGAAAGATATAGGACGCAGTATTTGCCCTTACAGAGCAGGGCCCATCCAGTAGACTACTTTCACAATAGAAATTCAGGACTACTATAGAACTGGAGTGCTTGGCAGAAAAAGTCGAAGTCTGTTGGCTAAGCCAGTACAGCAGGGCTGTACAGGAGCCCAGGACCTAGCCCTAGAACGAATGGTGGGTCTGTTTACAGCAAGTTTCAGTTCTAGGCTCCGCTGAAGGAAGGAAGAAACTGAGATTCCTGCCCCTCCTGCTCTCTCACATTTGGCTCACAAACTAGAGCTAGGCTAGGCCTGTGGGTGGGGGTCATCAATATCTTTAGCTGTGAATGGTTGGAGAAGACAGGCACTGACATTAGCCCAAAAAGGTTGTGGTCTTTGCTGGAGCTCTACTTCTTGAGCAGGTATGGACTCCACTCAAGGGGAGAGAAGAGAAGGAAGCTATCTGGTGGATAAATGTGGAAAAACTTAGAGACCTAGACCTGAATGTGCATTTCATGGTTGGAAAAGCCAGAGTGGACAGGGAGAATAAGAGATTGGGAATTAAGAGGGGGAGATCAGTATTCCTATAGTCAGAGATTTTTTTTTCCTTAACTTTTGAGAATAAAAACTTCTTTAGTGCTATGCAATAATATACTTCAAGATAAACTGCACATATTCAAATTGTTCATGTCCTTAAAAAATTGAGTAATTTTTTTTCTCAATAGGAAATGAGTCCTCCTGAGAATATCAATGATGAAGGAAATGACATCATATTCTTTCAGAGAAGTGTTCCAGGACATGATGATAAGATACAGTTTGAGTCTTCACTGTATAAAGGATACTTTCTAGCTTGTGAAAAAGAGAATGATCTTTTCAAACTCATTTTGAAAGAAAAGGATGAAAATGGGGATAAATCTGTAATGTTCACTGTTCAAAACCAGAACTAGATATTAAAATTGCATAGTTGAAACTTTCTGAGTTTTTGTCTTTCAAAAAGTTTATGAGTTTGAACCTATAACTGTGATGAATAAAATGAATACTGCTCCCAAAAGATACCACTAAGAAATGGATAATAAACTTTCACAAAATTGAATTGACTCCCTCTTATCAGGTGAATAAAATATTTGTAAAATGTAGAAAGAATGCATAGTTTGAAAAAACATTCTACATTGTTAATTGGAACATAGATTATACTCAGTAGAAGTGTTTTGAATCTTCTAATGATGAAAGATACTGATGTTTGAATTTTCTAATTCTTAAAAATATCATTAAAACCGTCAAGATTTTATAAAGCGACCACTTCACTTGACTAATTCCTGCATTTCTTCCAAAGTCAGAATATCTTTAAAAGTCAGATTGATCCTGAATCTGCAAACATACAAAAAGGATTATACACTCTGATCAAGAGGCATTCAACCCAGAAATGCAAAGATGCTTTTAAAATCAATGTAGTACACCATCTTAATAGAATAAAGGATAAAAACCACACAATCATCTCAATAGGTGTAGAAGTAGCATTTGATAAAATCTAATTCATAGTAAAAATCCTCAAACAACTTGAAAGAGAAGAGAACTTCCTCAATGTGATAAAGGGCATTTATGAAAAACCTACAGCTAACGTCGTACTTAATGGTGAAAAAAATAATGCAAGAATGTCAGCCCTTGCAACTTCTATTCAACATCATACTGGAGGTTCTAGCCAGTAAGGAAAAGAAAGGTCATCTAGATTAGAAAAGGAGTATAACTGTCCTTATTGCAGACAACATGATTGTGTATGCAGAAGATCGTAAGGAAAACACATACATGCTCGCAAACCCCTATTAAAGTTAATAAACAAGTTCAACAAGGTTACAGAATACACGATTAACATACAAAAATAAATTGTATTTCTATATACAAGAATGAACAACCTGAAAATAAAAATAAAGCGATTGCATTAACAATAGTATTAAAAAGAATAAAATGAATAAATTTAGCAAGAGAATTGCAAGACTTGTTCAGTGAAAATTTCAAAACATTGTTGAGGGAAATGAAATATGGTCTGAATGAATGGAGAGACATTCCATGTTCACTGGTTGGAAGATTCAATATTGTTAAGATGGCAGTTCTCCTAAATCAATCTACAGGTTCAACTCAATCTCCATCAAAATTCTAGCAGGTTTTTTTTGCAGAAATTGACAAGAGAAACCTAAAATGTATATGGAAAGCCAAAAGACACCAAATAGCCAAAAAAAATTTTGAAAAAGAGCAAAGTTGGAGAATTTTCGCTTCCTAATCTTAAAACTTAATATAAGTTACAGTTATCAGAATAGTTCGGTACTGACATAAGGATAAAAGTATAGATCAATGGAACAGATTTGAGAGTTCACAAATAAACCCTTATATTTATGGTCAATTGATTTTTTTAATTGAAGTATAATTGACATACAACATTATGTTAGTTTCAGCTACAACATAATGATTCAATATTTGTACATATTGTGAAATGTTCACCACAATAAGTCTAGTTAACATCCATCAACATACCTAGTTACTTAGTTATAGAATTCCTTTTTCTTGTGATAAGAACTTTTAAGATTTACTCTCTTAGCAACTTTCAGATATGCAATACAGTATCATTAACTATAGTCACCATGCCGTCCATTACATCTCCATGACTTATTTATTTTATAACTGGAAGTGCCAATTGATTTTTGACAAGGGCAGTTTGATAGAAAAAGAGTCTTTTCAACAAATGGTGATGGGACAATTGGATATTCACATGCAAAAAAAATGAATGTAGACCCTTACCTCACATTATATACAAAAATTAATTCAAAATGGATCAAAGACATTCATGTAAGGGCTAACACTATAAAGCTTTTAGAATAAAACAGGAGAAAATGTCAAGACCCTTGGGCTAGGCAAAGATTTTTTAGAGGCAATCTGAGAAACATGATCCATTGAAAAAAATTAATAAATTGGACTTAAAATTCAAAATTTGGGGATAAAACTGGATGAACCGTATATGAGACCTCTCTATCCTATCTTTGCAACTTCTGTGAACCTTTATTTCAAAATTTTAAAAAAACTTTGCACTCAAAAAACATTAAGAAAATGAAAAGACAAGGCACAGATTGGGAGAAAATATTTGTAAATCACATATATGGCAAAAAACTTGTATCATACAAAGGATGCTTACAACTCAAGAAGAAGAAAATCCAATTTTTAAATGGGCAAAAGATTTGAATAGACGTTTCTCCAAAGAAGATGTACAAATGGCTCATAAGCACATGAAAGGATGCTTAACATCATTAGTCATGAGGGAAATGCAAATCAAAACCACCAGCTATTACTTCATATCTACCAGGTTAGCTATGATTGGAAAGACAGATGATAACAAGCATTGGGAAAGATGTACAGAAACAGGAATTCTCACGCATTGCTGGTGGAAATGTAAAGTAGTATAGCCACTTTCAAAAGCAGTTTTGCAGTTTCTGAAAAGGTTAAATATAAGTTTTTAATATGACCTAGCAATTCCACTCCTACATATCAAAACATATCTAAAACATATGTTCAAAGATTCATACATTAATTTTCTTAGCAGCTTTATTCATAATAGCCAAAAAGTGGGAAGAACCCAAATACCTATTAACTGGTGAAGAGAGAAACAAAATGTGGTATATCCATAATGGAATACCAATACTAGTAAAAAAGAGTAAAATGTAGATACGTGCTGCAATATGAATGAACTTTAAAAACATGCTAAATGAAAGAAGCCAAACACAAAAAATTACATATTATGTGACTCTATTTATATGAAATATCCAGAAAAGGCAAATCTATAGCAACAGAAAAGTAGATTCATGTTTGCCTAGGGTTGGGGGTGGGAATAAGGTTTAACTATAAACAGATATGAAGAATCTTATGGGGAGAAAAAAATGTTGTAAAACTGGATACGGTAATGGTTGCAAATTTACTGAAAGTCATTGAATTGTATACTTAAAATGGGTGAATTGACAGTATATAAATTTTACATCAGAAAAGTTATTTTAAAAGGGATGTCAGTTTGATCAAGTTTTTATAACTTTTGTAATTTCCTTACTATAAAATTGACATATTCTTTACAAAAATTTTAGAAAATACAAAGGAGCAAAAAGAAGAAAAGTTAAACACCCATCCTTCCATCTTCAGATAACCATATTTGACGTTTTGACATGGGTCCTTACAGTTTTTCTTTCTTTAGGGACGTAGGCTGAAAAACGAAAACAGTCCCTACCCCTTGACCTAGACAGAATCTGGCATACATTTACCACAATCCTTTCAAAGCTGCGGTTGAAATCTTGGACATGCAAAGGAAGAGCCTGAGCTGAATCTGGATGTAAGGAATGGAAAGAGCTGAATGGTTCTGCATAAAGAAAGAGGGGCCTCTGAGAGGGAGAGTACAAAGAAAGTCCATGCTTGAGTTTCCCCACCACAAAAAAAGAAAAAAAATAAAATATACACAGAGCCCAGAACAAGGACTTGTGTGTAGGTAATTTATTTGAGCAGTGATCCCAGGGAGCGGAGTGAGAAAGCTGGGAGTGTGAGAAAAGGAAGGTGGGAAAGCTACTGTAAGGTGTGTGATCAAGCTTGTCACTGTGGGCCTGATTTGTCCAGAACCTCCTGAGAAGCATAAAGAATGCCTCCCAAAATCATCCCCCTGGAGGAAGGGAGGCAGGGGCATTCACCCACCAGCTCCTGACACTCATTAGCTGAAGGTTGCCCCTGGGGATGTTAACCCCTACACTTCTGAGCTGTGCTTGGCCAGGCAGATTTATCTGCAGCAGAAAGTGAAAAGACACACAGCACACTTGGGGCAATGTTGTTAGTAAAGTTGATAGGGAACTGCCCACTACAGTTACTGCCAAAATCAGAAGTGGGCTGAAGAAATGTGACACAGGGCACCAGACTGGATCAGAGCCTCATGGGAAGAAGGAAGAGGTCAGGTGGTGGAAATCATCAGAGGACTTTTTAAGCACAGAGAAGTAGAATTCCCTTTTTCATTGAATCTAAGATGCCATTGATTGTAAAATGCACATTATTCTGGGTACCACTGAGAAAGAAAAGACACTGCCGACTACACTCTGACATGCCTTCAGTTGTAAGACACGTTCTTATTTCAGAAATATTAAAATGAGAGAAGTTGCGTGTCTTAAAATTGACGAAATACATATACAACGTTAAACTCTTCGTATTACTGGAACGTAAATGCCTCCATCTCCAACCTTTAATAAAGTCTGCTAAACACAGAACACTTTGTGCGGCTCATTTTTTGTGCAAATTAGGGGGAATGGCTGAATTTCACATCTGAATCAATGTGAACAGCAGACTGACATGCGTTGGATGTCAAGATAACCACTGTTGGAGGAAGCAGGAGCTTGGAACCAAAGGTGGCTCTGAGTCTCAGGAATCTGAAGAACTATGATAACAACGTTGGACTTTCTTCCGTTCACAGAATGGAGTTTGAGCCAGTCTTAACAAGATCTTAATAGACAGGGAGATCACTTTTTAAAAGAACACAAAACTAGGATCATATTAAACAGACTATTTTATGTCCTTTTCTTCTTAATTATGTAATTTGATCACTTTTTTTTTTAAGATTTTTTTTCATTTTTCCTTTTTCTCCCCAAAGCCCTCCGGTACATAGTCATATATTTTTAGTTGTGGATCCTTCTAGTTGTGGCACGTGGGATGCCTCCTCAGCATAGTTTGACGAGAGGTGCCATGTCCGCGCCCAGGATCGGAACCGGTGAAACCCTGGGCCTCGGAAGCAGAGCACACGAACCTAACCACTCAGCCACAGGGCCAGCCCCTGATCACTTCCTTAACTGACTAAAAGCTGAAATCAGTTTGTCACAGGTCTGAATCTTAGAAAAATAAATCTGATCCTGTGGTGCTATCTTATCTGTAGGCTTTCCTTCAATAAATTTGGCATTCTTAAACTTTTTAATAATAAAAATAAATAATGATTAAGACAGAACACAGTGTGTCTAAAAACAGCTTTGTTTAATCACTCTTGACCAGTCGTCTCCAGCTTTGTCAGGTTTAAGAAACTGAAGGATTGAGTCATGCCTTTTTCTTTTCTAAACTGTTTTGGTCTTACTTTCTTTATATGTTGACTCCTGACAATATAATATGGAGATTTAAAGAGGTAGTGTGAAGTGATGAAATGAAGATAATGGGGTTTGGAGACAAGCAACCTTGTTTTGAATCTTGTCTCATGACCCAAGACTTGTCCCATAACCAAAGTACACATCTCTTGTACTCGACCACCTCATAGGGTGGTTGTACAGATTGTTACTACTGAGAGCATCTGGCACTGGAACATGGTAGTTAATAAGTATTATTTCCCTTCTTGTACATCTTCACGCACCCACTACCCACTACCACGTGAGCCACACGTGAGTGCACACACGCATCGTCTGTCAGAGAGAAACAGGGCCTTTCCTTCCTACGAGAACTAAACCTGTATTGCTTTAGGTCATTTCTTTTCCTACAACGTGTAAACTCATTGCTTACTCTGAAGGAATAAAAACAGCACTGCTTTTCCTACCATTCTTTCTGGCTCTTAGACATATATTGCTTTTCCCCTATCATATCTCAACACATGGGCTCTATGAGAGAAAATGTCAGGTCATAAAAGTCTGTTTTGTTTTGCTTGTTGACATCTAAATTTTCAACCCTTGATTTTGTTGCACCCAAAAATATCCAATTTCACCTTAGTCCACAGAAAATAGTGTGAGGGAGGAAGAGATTTTCTTCTAGAATCCTTCTAGGTTCTTCTGACTGGTCTAAGAGTTAAATGGACATGAGGCAGATTAACAGGAGAAAATCAAGTTTAATTTTACACGTGCAGGAAGCCCACATACATGAGACGGTCAGAGACCCCACATACATGACAGGTTCAGACACAGAAAGGTAAAATGAGATATTTATGCCATCTTGAGCCCAGGAATGGGATAGGAGCCTGGGGCTTCGGAGGGGAGGAGGTTAATCCACAGGGCATTAAGAAGAGCACAGGTTCAATAATTAGATGTTGGCCCTGACATAGAGATAGGTCATAAAAATTTATTTCTGGAGCCAGCCCTGATGGCCCAGCAGTTGAAGTTCAATGTGCTCCACTTTGGAGGCCCAGGTTCGGTTCCCAGGAGCAGAATCATCTGTCAGTAGCCAGACTGTAATGGCGGTTCACATTCAAGAACTAGAAGAATTCACAACTATATAAAACTATGTGCTAGGGCTTGCGTGGTGGGAGGGAGACTAACAACAAACATTAGCTTAGGACGAATCTACCCTTGCAAAAAAAAAGAATTATTTCTGGTAATAATTCTTATTATGGGCAAGGGCCCCAACTGAAATTCTTTAAGGGAGAGGTAAAGTTTCTGTTGAGCCTGCAGGGTCTCAAATGTCTTTAGCTCAAAGTATTCCACATGCCAAAGTGGCACATCTTGGGGTGGCCTTTTCCAAACCCCTTCAATAGCAATTCAAAGATTGCAGTTTTGCTAAATCTACTTATGATTGTCTCTGGACCCACAAAACCCACATAGGAGAACAAAATTTTCTATTCACATCTGAAGACATTTGAAGGCTCAAAATTTAGCCTTTGATTTTTCCTCCGATGATAATGGGTTTGCTCATGGATGGGCCCTCACGCCTGTGAGTGGACTCTGTGTTTTGTCTACGACCTAAATTAAGCATATCTCAGAGAGCTCAGTTCAGGAAACTAGAAAGTAAAAGCAGTCAAAGGTATAGGCATTGGAAACCATAAAATTTGGTGCAAGATGACGTGAGATGCCACCGGCCCCCAAAAGAGCTCCTCAATTGACCTACAAAGGAAACACTTTCTCTTTCTGGCTCTTAGACTGCAAGACAGTCTGCAAGATATTTTTAGTATCCTTAACTCATGTTGTGAAGCCATTTGACAGAAGCGAAACAACAAGTGGAGATATTTCCAGAAAGCTCTCAGATACCATATTCTGAACACAATGCCTTTTAAGACCAGAAGCACACGTAAGGCAGAACCTAGAGCCTTCCAAAGATGCGTTGCAACAAGACGGGTAAAAACAAAGCACAGAGGGAGAAGAGGACCTCTGGTTGGCTGACTGGGGAGACCTTCACAGAAAAAGTGTCATCAAAGCTAAGCATGGAAGGACAAGAAGAATTTCAATAGATGAATGTGAGGAAGGACTCTTTCCTCCTAGGGTGTGAACCTGGATTTGTTGAAAGTTCTCTTTGAAGGTTAGAGCGCTAATGACGTAGCAGGTATGAGTCTTAGTCCTTAAACTCTAATGGGCAAGAAATACAACCTTATTTTCTATGTTTTCATTTCTACTCCAAGTTTTCACAATGTTGAGGTAGTAGACACTTAATTTAAATAATTGCCGGGTGCCCCTCTTTCTCCACAGCTGTATTTAAGTTCCATAGGCTAAATAATATAAAGGTGTCCAGGATGGGATGGGCAGGGAATCTAGCCCTTGGTCATTGTCAACAGAGTTTCACATCTGCTGAGATGTCCATCATCCCCTTTTGGTCCCTGACCAACTATCCACAAAGTTGCTACTGTGTAGGCTCTCATTCCTGTCCACAAAGCCCCTGTAGGTGTATGGCTCTCTGCATCTACGTGGTTAACATTATTGGGTTGCTGGTCCAGGATCCAAGTGATCTCTCTCTATTATGTAACAGACAGGTGATTGGGGTGGGATTGACATAAACCACTCCCCCCTACCATTTCCGTTGGTGGATCCTGATTGGCTCAGGCATAATCCCATCCTTCTCTCCTTGATGGCAAGTTGTTAGAGTGGTTATTTTAGGGGCATGCACGTGACTGAGGTTGGTCCAGACTAAAGCCCAGGAGTACTTTTCCACGCTTGGAAAAATTAGTTCCCTTTCTGAACAGGCAGATTGAGACCTGGAACCAACAGAACAATTTGCTTTTAGGAGGAAAGCCAGCCTGAGGACAAAGCCAATACTCACAAGAGAACAGCAATGGAGCCAGCACCTGATCAGTCTCTCTTACCTCTGAGCTTTATTACCAAGCCAATAAAATCCATTTATTGTTTATATCAGTTGGAATGGAATTTCTTATTACTTTCGTACAAAACCCAGTCTACTTTAGTGACACTCCTGGGCACACTGAAAGTATTCTGGTTGTTTGGGATCCACTGGGATTCAGAGAACTCTGAGAGGTCGTTCAGGTTTGATCTACTGGATATGCCACATAACCATTTCTTTTTTACTGTCTTGCTGCCTCCTAGGGCTCTAGGCAGAAGAGGGGGCATAGAAATCCTCTATTCTTATTTCTCAAAAGCCATCTGCAAGTGTTTGGGGGGAGGTGTCGACCTATACCCCATTCCTAGAACTCAGCCTGGTGGGAAGTCAGGTCTCCAAGACCTACTCAGCAAGAAGGCTCTCATTGGTTCCCCTCCATGTTTACCTCCTCCCCTGCTTTGAGGCTTCCTTTCCTAGTTGGGAAGGGAGAGTGTGTACAAACTGTAGGAGGGTAGCCTGCTCATCCTGTACCTCCAAACGAATTTATCTCCTCTGTGTCCTCTTCCTTTCCTTGGCTGAACTGTTGGTGGTGGGGCATAAAGACCAAAGGATGACAGGAAAAACAGGAAAGGAAATGGAGAGTTATCACAGAGCAACGCTCCCTGGGCAGAGCAAGGTCTGCATCAGAAATAAATACCATATAAATGTTGACTCTCAAATTTAAACTTGAAGTGCAGACCTCTCTCCTGAACTACAGCCTCATATATTAGTCATATACTATGTTAGTATATACATATATTAGTCATATATACATATGACTGAGTCATATACTCAACATTCTTACTTGGATGCCTAACAGACAACACACACTTCACTTGTCTAAAATGGAATCATCCTAGCAATTTCCTCCATCCATATTTGTCACCACAGCCCTGACTGTCCTCCAGACCAGGCTTTGTGGTTGAAGGCCTTGAGAAGAACTTTCTGTGGCATGGCCAAGGAAGGCTCCTCCTAGAAAGAGAGGTTGAGTGGTGCCCTGAGGCATCTCTGCTGTTCTGGCACCACTAAACCCTGCCTTCCTGCCTATGCTTTCATGGCACTTGTCACTGCAGGGCTCTGTTTATAGGGTCCTAGTTTCTAAGAGTATCCCCTAAATCCACGTCTGTACCCACAGTAGTTGACTGTGAACTTGTATATTACCACTCACTGATTTGGGCGCAGTCCTTAGCAAACAGAAATATAAGCCAATAATGAAGCTCTTCCTGCAGAGGGTCACCAGTCTCATGTCTGTTCAAGTCCGCACAGGCAGATGCTGGTTTGGTAGGGGCCTGAGCCCTCTCCAATGAAACAGCGTCTTTAAGAAAAATAATACAGGGGCTGGCCCCATGGCCAAGTGGTTAAATTCACGTGCTCCACTTTGGTGGCCCAGAGTTTCATGGGTTCAGATCCTGGGTGCAGACACAGCACTGCTCATCAAGCCATGCTGAGGCGACGTCCCACATTCCACAACTAGAAGGACACACAACTAAAAATATACAACTATGTACCAGGGGTCTTTGGGGAAAAAAGGGAGAATAAAATCTTCAAAAAGAAAAAAAAAAAGAAAAGAAAAATAATACAATATTATGAACAAAAATCAGGTACAAAAATGAATACTTATTTAGAATAAGAAAAGAAATCAAATTATAATTTTTAAAAGCTGACAAATTCCATAAATATTACTATATACGGATAAATAATATTAATTTCCTGAAACACACACATAATATCTTTAAATGTTTTAATATTTGTTAATTTTTAAGTTGCCATTCTATGAAATTAACTTAGCTTTGGTGTGCAGTTTATGGATTTTTAACAGATATTCGTGAAATTACTAACGTAAGTAAGATACAGAATTGCAACCAAATTCCCTCATACTGCCCTTTTGCAGTCAAACCCACCTCTCAATCCTCGCCCATGGAAAATACAGATTGTTTGTCTTCTGTATAGTTTTATCCTTTCCAGAACGTTACACAAAAGCAATCATACACTATGTAAATATTTTGGACTGGATTTTTCCATTCAACAAAATGCCTTTGTGATCCATCCAAGTTTTTGCATCTTCTATAGTTCAGTCCTTTTCATTGTTGAATTCTCCCAAAAAACCTGCTCCGCTCACAGTTATTCCCATCTTAGTTGATAGCAACTCTATCCTTCTAGTTGTTCAAGCCAAACACCTCGAAGTAGCCCTTGACCCCTCTTTTTCTCTCAAGCTCACATCTAATCCATCAGGAAAGCAGGTTGGCTCTATCTTTAAAATACATCGAGACTCCAATCGCTTCTCAGCACCTCCACTGCTACCGCCCTGATTTGAGCCACTTCTTCTCACCTGGGTTACCGTGACAGCCTCTCACCCGGTCCCCGGGCTCCCACCCTTGGCTTCCCTACCATCTATTCTCAACATAGCAGCTGCAGTGTCCTTTTGAAAACATAAATTCTTCTCAAAATTCTGTACAGGCTCCCCATTCCATCAGAGTAAAAGCCAAAGTCCTTATAACAGCTTACAAGACCCTATGCCAACTGGTCCCCACTTACTCTCCAATTTTGGCTCCTACTTCTCTTCTCATTCATTCTGCTCCAGCCACACTGGCCATTCTGTTCCTCAAACACACCACAGATATTTCCACCATAGAGTCCACTTGTTTTCTCTGCCTGGAATTCTTTCCACCTCCCTCCCGTGCAGATGCCCATTGACTAATTCCCCACCTCCTTCAAGACTCCGATGAAATCTCTGTTTTTTGAGGAGGCTTACCCTGACTGCTCTATGTAAGACCATAACCTGCCCCATCCCACCTCCAGGCACTACTGATCCCCCTTACACTGCATTGCTTTTCATTGACAGGCCCATCACCTTCTAACATACTATATAATTAACTTATACACTATGCCATTGTTTATTGTGAGATCCCCCATAGGATATTGGCTCCATGAAGGCAGGGACGTGTATCTGTTTGATTTACTGATGTATTCCAAGCACCTAATGCAGAACCTGAAACATAGCAGGTGCTCAATATATGAATATATATGAGTGAGTGAAGAAGGTAAAGTACAAATTCTGGGGCTTAAAACTTTCTTACAGACAGAGTAAGTCAGTCAATAAAAAGCACAGACTTCCAAGTTCTCTGAAGTGTTGAGGACCACAGTGAATAGCCTCAGCTTTCTGAGCTGGGGGCAGAGGGCAACATCTGTGACTTTCGATTTTGCCCATCACTCAGCAGGGGTTGGCAGCCTCAGCACCTCCCATGGTTAAAAATACTTACTATAGAAGAGAGAATGCCAACACCTGCTGGGCCCAGCGCCACTGAGGAGAGCTGTGCAGGTGGTGCATGTTGTACAAAATGAACACAGTGACCCTGGCTGGTTGGCATTCCTTTCTCACCTTAGTGACACCTCACACCCTGACCTTCCAGTTTCCAGAAAGGCCCACCCTTCCTTCCTGGCACCCTGACAGGGCTGGTTATACCCAGCCAAGTGGTAGTAAAACTCCTCCCTATCGAATGCCTGTTGTGTGCCAGACATTATTTCATTTAACTGCACAGGTATCCATGAATCCACTGCCTAATACAGAGGCTTGAAAGGCTAGTGCAGTCTATGCCAACTGCTCACAAATTGCTTAAGGAAGCAATAACAACCTGAAGGGCTGGGGGTAGGGCAGAGTCTCCCTACTCCTCTAACTAGTGGGGAAGCCTGGGCTGCCTGCCAAAGTCACAACTTTCATCAGTCAGTGGTTCCATGATGCTAAGAACTTGGTTTCCTGGTCCCTTCTCGTCTTCATTGTCTGACTATCAGTCTTTGATCTGCCACCTCACCACCTCCCCTCATTGATTTCCAGCCAGCTCTTCAAGGTCGGAAGCCATGTGTTGCATCCCTGAAGCTCACATGTTATTTTCACCCATAGGTAGAGGAAGACAAATCAAGTTAACAAGAATTATTTGAGTGCCTTTCATGCATCCAACAAGTATTTATTGTGCCCACACTATGAGCCAAGCTCTTTTATAGACACTAACAATTTAGCAAATAAGAGAGACAGATTTCTGTTCTCAAGGTGATTACATTCTAGGAGAGAGGAAATGAGACTAGAAACAATTTTTTTTAAAAGATCACAATATCAGATAGTGAAAAATGCAATGGGGAGAATTAAGAAAGTTTGTGAAGAAGCGGCAGTTAAGCTAAGATCTGTAGGCCAAGACAGAGGTTCTCATGCCCAGATTATGAGGAAGTACATTCTAGGCAAAGAAAACAGCCAGTGCAAATGTCCTGAGGCTGGAATGAGTTTGGAGTGTACGAGGCAAAGAAAGGGGTTTCTATGGCCAGAGGAGAGTTGGCAGAAGGCAGAGTGGCCATGGATGGGGTGGGAGGGGTAGTTGAGGCTTGATGAGAGGCTTTGTGGACTCAGGTAAGGAGTGTGGATTTTACCTAAGTGCCAATAGAGGGCTTTAAGCAGGGGGACGATGTGATCTGATTTATGTTTCTAAAAGATCATTCTGGGGCCGGCCCGGTGACGTAATGGTTAAGTTCACACGTTCCACATCGGCAGCCCAGGGTTTGCCGGTTCGGATCCCGGGTGCAGACATGGCACCGCTTGGCAAGCCATGCTGTGGCAGGCGTCCCACATATAAAATAGAGGAAGATGGGCACGGACGTTAGCTCAGGGCCAGGCTTCCTCAGCAAATAGAGGAGGATTGGCAGCAGTTAGCTCAGGACTAATCTTCCTCAAAAAAAAAAGAAAAAATCATTCTGGCCACTGGGAGGAGAATGGACTTTAGTAGGTAAAGGTGGAAGCAGGGAGACAAGAGGCAATGTACTCGCCTGGGTGAGTGATGATAACAGCGGATGAGGATATAGTAGTGGAAGTGGAGAGAATTCTGAGATTCACATGTGTTTTGGAGGAGAGCAGTCAGCAGGAATTGCTGGTGGATTGGACGTGAGGGTAAGAGTAGGCAGGTCCAGTATGACCCCCAGGTTTGGGGCTGACATCGCTGTGCCCACAGACACCTGGCCTGTCCGATCTTACCTCTCAAGCAAGCTGAATACCTGAAGGGTATAGTTCATTTACTGTTCTCTCTACAAAAATCTGCCCCTCTACATTTACAGTGGAATTTTCCGTGTGCAAAATCACATACAGACAGACATCTTCAAAAAGGCCTCCATACAGGCTTGATGTTGATTATTGAATTGTCACGTTTGAAGTAATGACTACAAGGGCAGTGTATCATCCATCCCTAAAGCAAGATAAAGAGAGATAAACCTACTGTGTGCCTATTCATAATAACATACAACCAACATACATGCTTGTGACTTTAAAAATTGAGACCAAAAATCAAATTGTAGCCCACGTTTTTCCAGATCCTCTAATTGCTTCCATAGAATTCAACACACAGAATAGGTCTTGTTCATAATTGCAAAGCCCCAATTAAAAAAAAAATAAAGGGGGGCTGGCCCCGTGGCGGATTGGTTAAGTTCGCGCGCTCCGCTGCAGGCGGCCCAGTGTTTCATTGGTTCGAATCCTGGGCGCGGACATGACACTGCTCATCAAACCACGCTGAGGCAGCGTCCCACATACCACAACTAGAAGGACCCACAACGAAGAATATACAACTATGTACTGGGGGGCTTTGGGGAGAAAAAGGAAAAAATAAAATCTTTAAAAAAAAAAAAGAAAGGAAGAGGCTGTTATCCCCATTGCACAGAAGAGTAAACCGAGGTGCTGAGGAAATGAAAGATGGAAGCTCAGGAAGTGAAATATTTTGCCCCAAGATCACATGCCAGTCCCTGGTAGTGCCAGACCTCCAGGCCCCCTGGTCAATCCAGTGCTTCTTCCACGATGCCATAAGATTTTCCCATAAACCACAACACTATTTATTGGACATCCTGGGCCCCAAGGAGAGAAGAAAAATGAAGTTCAAAATAAAGAGACTAATTGAGACCTTAGTAGAGGCACACGAGCCAATATCCAGTGAGCGTACCAGAGAGACAGCAGGCAAGATCCGTGCCTTCAGGAAATTGAGAGCCAGAGAGTTAGTCACTTGGCAGATATCATTAAGCACCAACAACATGCCAGGCATTGTTCTAGGTGCTTGGCACACACAGATGAAGCAGACACAGAGCTGGATTTAAGAAACATGACTGTCTATAAGAGAAAAAAACAAATATATTTGAAAAGTGTTAAAAGGAAAAAACCAAAAAAGACATTGTAAATGGGGTCTATGTTATGCCAAAATCATCCATCAATTCAGTAAATTCAGCTTTTAAAATTGGTTTGTTGAGAACAGTTTAGTGGTTAGCAGAGGGGGAGCGGGTTGGGGAGGGGGCATAAGGGGTAACGGGGCACATTTATGTGGTAACGGACAAACAATAATTTACAACTGAAATTTCACAACGTTATAAACTATTATGACCTCAGCAAAATTTTTTTAATTGGTTTTTTTTTAATTAGGCAGGTTATTGGGGATCTTGCAATAAAAGAAAAGCAATTGCTTAATTTTTTTTACCTTTACTGGTAATCCTAATAACTATTGCAGTTATGCATGGCCTTACAGAGCTATAGATATCTATACTGACAATAAGCATCAGACACAGCAACAGCACATTAAACACAAAAAATGTTTATTAGTCATGAAGGCCACAACAGGGAAGCCAAGCCAAGTAAGGTTCCTCAGCGAACTCTTCCTAGAAGAGGAGATTTTTAATCAGACTTAAGGTAAGAGACTTGTTCTGGTAGAAAAAAAGAGGAAACAATTACTACATACTGTCGATTTCTCAAAAGTGTCATCACATGTGTTTTGTTTGTTTTATTTACAGTAAGAAGAATAAGACTATAGGGAAAAATTTGTGTTCAGTGGAAAACTACTGTCTGTTTTTAATTGAGGTATAATTGAGATATTATATTAGTTTCAGGTGTACAACATAACTATTTGATATTTGTGTGTATTGCAAAATGATCACCACAATAAGTCTAGCTGACATCCATCACTGTACATAGTTACAGAACTTTTTTTCTTATGATGAGAATTTTAAGATCTACTCTCTTAGCAACTTTCAAATATGCAATTCAGTATTATTGACTATAGTTGCCAAGATGTACATTACATCCCTATGACTTCTTTATGGGGATGTAATGCACACCCCTTTTTCACTGTTTGAGCCCAACCCCCCACCCCCACCTCTGGCAACCACCAATCTGTTCTGTGTATCTATGAGCTTGGTTGTTTTTTTTAGATTCCACATATAAGCAAGATCATATGGTGTTTGTCTTTCTCTGTCCAGTTTATTTCACCTAGCATAATGCCCTCAAGGTCCATCCATGTTGTCACAAATGGCAAGATTTCATTCTTTTTTATGGCTGAATAATATTCCATTGCACATGTATATATTTATATATACACACATATATACACATATATACATATACATATATATATACCACATTTTCTTTACCCTTTCATCCATTGATGGACATTTAAGCTGTTTCCACATCAAACTGCATTGTCTTAAGAAGACTCTTTCAGTTATCTGATTCCAATTCTATTGGAGCTATTTTACTATTCTGTAAGTTGTACACAACTAATAGCAACACGAAATAATTCTCGTCTATAGACATGCAAGTTCTGTCCCATCCAGTGGAAGAGCGATTGACTTTCCTCCTTCCTTCTGGAACACTACTTTGGCCACCATTTGCACATTTATTTCAATATTCTTGATCTAAAACTGGTTTGTTCTTTGGATTCTCTTTTGAACCAGTCGTAACCTCTTCCTGGTTCCTTCATTGATTAACGACTAGAATAAAATCTTTAATGTGTGTTTATGTTTATACCTGTATAAGAGTCATGACTTCACTTTATATTGAAAGTTACCTTTTAACAGGATAAAAGAGAGACAGGCAATATAAGAAAGTGAGAGAAACTGAGGGGAAGAGGAAGAGACAAAGGGAAAAAAGATAAAGCAGTTCTCTTGTGTGCAAAGTCTGAGGGGAATAAACTAGAAGTCAGGTCTTCTGAGAGAGTCGATTGGATGTAAACTTTTCTTTTTCACATCTGCTGTTCTCTTGAGTTGTGGCATTAGTGTGTGTTGGAGAAATATAATTAGGAACAAAATCTCCCAATCCAGAAAACCTCTCCACAAAGGAAGAGAAAGAAAAGTTTTATTATTGAATAAGCATTGAAACAGAACGTTATGCACATGCCAAGCAATCTGCTAAGAGGTTGCAAAAACTGAAAGAAATCACATCCCCTTAGACAGCCAAGCAGATACAACCCATTACTTCTGTGTTCTCCAGAGAAGCAGTAACTAGTCCTCATGATAGCACCATTTATTACATATAGTTCATTCTAAATTCACCTAGTAATTGAGGTGATCAACTGTGTTAGTTAATTGGTTTTATACAAAGAAAAAATAAATTTCTATCTTTGTGACAAGAGGTAGTTTTGCAAGCGGGAGCCAGATACCCACTGAATGAGGCTCCTACCTGCCCACAGAAACTGGGAGATAGGGGCACTATTTGAGAGATGGCCTCCAGGTCTTTCAGAAAGACATCCTGGGTCATAAAGCTGGCAAAAGCCTTATTTAACTCTCAAAAGGATTTGCATGTATTTCAGAGACGGAGACATAACCGACAATGATCAGTGTTCTGAAGTAAATGCTCTCAGAAGGGGGAAGGGGGACACGTCTCCTCCCTTACTTTTAAGGGGGAGAACTAAGCCTCTTACTGTAGACGTTTGTTTGCCCTACATGTGCAAATCATAACTCACGTAACTGTAATGTTCAACTGCACAGTTGGAGGTGTGAGCAATGCCCTCCCCACAAAATGTAATGCTCATCCCCCAAGTGCAAGTCCAGTTCAGTCTCCGTAAGGCCTCTGCTCCCCTGGAGTGTGCGGGAACCCTGTGTGAGTACAGTGTCCAGAGAGAGGGAAAGAGAGCTCCCCCACCCCCATCCCCCAACCCCGTGACAATTGAGGCTGAAGGATGCCTCTGTCACCACCAGACTGGTTTTTCCTGGAAGGGTTGCTCTGAGAGCTAGCGTCACAGACGTCCTGAGAAAAGTCTGAGGGACTTGCCATTTGCTGCTCTGGTCTAAAGAGTTCCTCGAGAGAGGACAAGCTCGTGCCTCACTGTGAAGCTCGGTCAGGGGTTCTGCAGATGACAGTACTTCTCACACAGCTACTTCCCCAGGAGGCCAGACTGCCCCAAGAAAGCTGGGTGAGGCCAGCTTCCAGCACTGATCACCCCACAGACCAAGAGCTGTGTCCTTCTCCTCACCTGACTGGCACAGAGGCCAGCTCACTGGTTCCATCTTCAGCCATCATGGGTATTTTATAGCAGGGAACTGGAACCCCTGGTCTTACCTGCCACCAAGCTTGAACACAGCGTCCCTCCTTCTAGACTCCCTAACCTTGAGGCAAGAGACTGGACTCTTAAAGCCTATCCTTTCAAGAGGCTCCTGAGTTCCCCATACAAATTTCCACCTCCTCCTCAGAGCCATGCACATGAGGAAATTGGAAGAGGGGAGGGGGGGCAGTTACACTCTTCCCCTTGGGCATTGGAGAAAAAAGTCACAATTCCACAGTCAGGAAAAGCCAGTCAAGGATTTCTTCAGGTAATTTCTGCTGTAAGTAATTTGCTTCCTCCACTTAAAGGTCAAGAAGCAGCATAATCTCAAAGCTCTTCCTTAACGGGGGATCTAGCTACGCTGGATCAATGAGCTGAGAACTTGAGAAGTAATCTTTCCATGTACTCAGTGCAAAAATTCAGGTTTTAAATTAAGGTTTACTTCCCCTTTGCAATGAGGGGAAAAAAACGAGGTAACTTTTAGAAATAGACTTTGAAACCTTGAGATAGATAAATCAGATTACCAACTAGTCCTACTGACATTTGAGTCACGCTGCCCTCCATCCTTTGTTTCTTGAGAGCACGGGACTCTGCTTTATTCCAAAACAGCCCCAATTAGAATTAAAGCTGCATTTAGTTTTTGCTATGGTTCTGAGTCTTTTTCTTAATCGCCTTTCCTTTTAATTGGATATTACAATATTTCTAATAATTTATACTTTTTTAAAGCATATAAAGGAAAAGTTCAAACTAAAATGGATTGACTATGATTATTCAAATAGCTACAGTGTTGCCAGAGTACTATTGCGTTAGTTTATCCTTGCAGCTGTCAAATTGAGCAAGAGGTGTGGGGATTTCCACCCAATTTAAAGCAAAATGATCTGAAGAGAGAGTTATATTCAGATTAAGCAGCTTCACTGCCCGTGTGACTAATCTTGGTTCTTAAATTTCACGGGCTCTGCTGACTCACTTCTCTATTTAAGATGTTTATTGCCCAGGAAATAACACTTACACCATCAGAATCCATTTCCACTTTGAATGATGCCAAAGTTACGAAGTAGCATGGGAAAAGGCTGACCTCCTTATCTGTGAGTTACAACATGAATGCCAGCAAAGGAGAAAACTTTTACCTTTTACAGGAATCCTTAACTTATCCAGCATTATTGACCAATGTTGAGAAGCAAAAAGGCGACAGTTGACTGACCAGACTAGGCTCCCCTATTTGCCTGACCTTTGGTGAGGTGACCAGGGGTCATGGAAACAGGCTTCAAATTGAAGGATCAGATCCTTACATTTGTCTAGTTGCCCAGTAGAGATTAAGTTCTGGCTGTGCTCTTAAGAGAGTAATTTATAAGCCAAAATGCCAATTTATTCAGTTTCTATGCACATACATGAGTGTGCACTCACACACACATGCACGATAAAACTGTCAAACGGACAAAATTCCAGTGTCCATTAGTCAATATACTCACTTCCTAGCTAAAAAAAAAAAATCTATTTAGAAATCAAATCATTATCAGAATTTTACTTTTGAATATAGTATCCTGTCTATTGTCTTATGTGCCTTTGAGCTCCTGGAGATCAAGAGACGGGTTTTTTTCATCTTTATATCCCCATGGCCCAGCACAGTGCCTGGTACACAGTAGACACTTAAATATGTTTTAATACATGAGTGAATGAATGATGATGTATGTGAAAACTCTGCAAATTGCAAGGCACTATATAAAGAAAGAATTATGACTATGAATAAGGAGCGGTGACCTTAAGCTGCCACTGATTAATGTGTCCATCTTTGCAGTGGGAGCAATGGAAGTATGAACGTAAACATTGGGAAGAAAGTGCACATGCATAAAAGCAAGATTAACGTCGAAACGTCAATTAATAGTTTTAGATAACATTGAAAGAGATATAAAGTACAGAGAATGGGGTTTTAAAAGCATTTTAGATGACCAAAATATAAGAATGAATTGATGTGCAGAGAGAGAAGCAGGGGAACCCGAAAACTAAAAATTCACACCTCTGCACCACGTGTCTATTAACTCCAAAACTCGGGTTCCATACCTAACAGGAGAAAATGTCTCTGTAGGAGATTGTTCAAAAATTTCTGCTTGCATGTCTTTTCCCTTGGAGGGTGGGAATGAGGAAAAACAAAAATACGGGTCAGTCAACGAGCGAAAACTTTCCAGAGAAGATTGTCAGGATCATTTTACCTTAGAAAAAGAAAGAGGTCACACTGTTGTGTTTAGGTGAGATGCTGAGTATATTTGGGTTAAAATATACACTAAGTCAGAGAGAATCTGTAGTGGTTAGACCCTGATCTGGCCAGAAAAATATTTTGATTCTCTAAACTTATTAAGTAAGACTAAGAAGCTAAATAAAAAGGCATTGAATTCCCCAAACCTCTAAGTCACAGGAAGAAATAAGTCAATGACAAATAAGCCCCTAATTCTGCTGGAAGAGCCTTGAGAGAGAGTAATCAGTGATGGACATAGTTTGGGGATGGGGAAGAGGTGCCATGGCCACAAACTTGGCAGAGCCACCGACATGGTTGAGTCTTGGCTCGGGAGGCACCGTTCATTCTATGCCGGCCATCAGTCACATCCATCTGCTCAGGGGAAGAGTATGCACACTGGAAGCGGGAGAACAGGTGGACAATAGAAAGTGCCACTTCCTTCTGTATTCACAGCATCCTAATTTCCTTTTATTTAAGTGTATGGTATTTTTTTAAAAAATCTCCATATGGGTAGAATATTGAGCTAGGCCAGGAAAGATTTAGATGTGCTAGTACTGAAGTTGTTTAGCAGCGATGTCCCTTTCTTTCCACTGGAAGGAGTAGTTTCTGCTTCTAGCCCATAGTTTCTGTCTCCTGAAGGTCGCCTCTCCCCGCAAGAAAGAGAAAAGAAATCATACTTGTAGCTGTTTTTTTGTTTTTGTTCTTTCGTTTTGTCTTTCAATCACGTGAATCTCAAAGTGCAACTGGGCAGAAAGTTTGGGGAAACTAACTAGCCCTTGAGTATACGACCCTGGTGTCATTTAGAGTTGGGGGAGGACGCAGGGAAAATCTTACTAGGACAGCATTTTTAAAAATCACAATTCCTCATGGACTAGAATAGCTGAGACTGACAGAAAGCCAGGCAATAGGAGAAAAGAAAAATGCAACTTCAACAGGGCAGAAGGATACTAAGCGAAAAACTGCTGGAAACTGGGACATATGCATCTCACTCTGCTCTCCACACAGAGATTTTCAGCAAGGATTCAATCATTATGCCACCGAACAGAAATCAGAACCAAAGGGAATCCTCACTCACTCTGCCTGGGAGCAAAAACTGAATCTAAACAGATATCACCGTGTTCAAAGTGGAAAACAGAAGAAAAAAAAATCAGCATGGAAACTATTAAAAAAAACAAAACAATAAAGCAAGAGAAAGGAAAAAGTTTTCCAGAGATTCAGAAGCTTTACATACATCTGAATGGCTTTTCGCTGGAGCCTGAAGAAAATTACAGGAAATTGTTGGATGTCTTAAGTGGACTTGAAGAAGACATGAAAGTATGCGAGTGACGAAGTAGAAGAAATAAGATAAGCAAAATTTTGATAATTGTGAAAGCTGAGAGATGGGTACTTGTGTAGGTTTTTTAATTTGTATAGCAAAAGTTTTCAAAACTAAAGATCTGTTAGAGATAATGCATTCATTCTGCAAAATTGCAAAATGTTACACATAGCCACAAAAAAATAATTTCACTTCAATATATGAGTGATATGAGTAAGAAAACATACTTTTTAAAAATTCCATTTATAGTCATAAGAAGGAGCATATTGGGAATAATCTAATTAGGTAATAAAAGCTACTCAGAGAAAAAGGATAAAACTTAAGAGAAATAAAGGACCCCTAAAACAGATAGAGAGATGCTCATGGACGAGAACACTAAATACAGTGAAGATGGCAATGCTTTCCAAGTTAACATCCAGATTTAATACAGAACCTAAAGCAGAACCATGTTAATGGGTATAGGTTAAAACTCCCATTCATATACTTTTTTAGCCATAGCATTTCTTTTAAGCTCTAGAGTCTTATGTATTAGTCGCATCTTTTATTTTCTATGTTTCATGATGTTTTGACATCTTTGGAGGGCCTTGCTGGCTGGAGAGAATCTGCCTTGAGGGCTAGCTAATTCCTAAGACGGTAAACAACTTGTTGGTGAGCCCACCTTTCCTATACAAACCAACCAATCTCAAATCCATTCTCCCAACCACCTGCTTTCTCCAGCTCTCACACACAAAGCCAATATTTCTCTTGCCCTAAATCAACCCAGGGCCAGACACCAGACAACTAGAGACAGCCCTAGCCCACTGGAATTACTCAAACTATCCAATCCTGAACGGTTTGCTTTTCCCTGCCTTGCCTTTCCTGCAAAAACACACAATAAAAGCTGTGGCCTATGCTTTTCCCTCGCTGCTATCTGCCTCCTGACTAACACTGGTGCTTCCCACTGTGGCCCTGCATGGCATAGCATGCCTTTCGTTTCTAAGGCAACTTTTTTTTCAATGGCATTGACCTCTCCATGTTTCCACTCAAGTTATTTTTATAAATGAAGAGCTGGGTACAAACCATCTTACTTTTCTGCATTCTTTGGCCATGAGGCTTAGCTCTTTTTTTTTTTTTATGTCTAGTTTTTTTGTCAGAGCAGCTGCTACTGCCAAAAAATATTTATTTACAATGTCACCGTATTGTTGAGCATCTGTTGATCACTCTCGAGCTGCACACTGCGTCACTTCTGTTTACAACACCTCCTTCCATTCAGGTGTGCGCTGCTCATTTGCTGATGAAAAGGCGGAGGCTACAGAAGCCACACTCATTCATTCATCCAACAACTTTTTCCTGATGACTCAGCATGTGCTAGACAGTGTGCTGAGTTCAAGCGTGGGAATATAAAGGTATCTGAGACAGGATCCCAGGCCTTAAAAGTGTCACAATCCAACTGGGTAAGTAAAACATGAACAGAAGATTTCTAAGTTATAATAAGATGGGAATTTAACTCAGTGCCATTTCTTTTGCTTTCACATCCTTTTCACAGTTCTCCCGGAGAGCTGTCTCACAGCCGTGACGCTGATACGGAAGTCCACTTGGCAAAAGTGCTTACTTGTTTGTACAGAAGGAAAAAGAGCTATTTAAATGACCAGTATGTTTTCTGAGAGTGAATTAAAAAAAAAACTCTAAGATTCAGGGTCAAATCTCAAGACTTGGGGAGATTGTTCCGTTTTGTCACTGTTGAAGGGGAGTTAGAGGTCTGCTGTGTTTCACTTGGCTTCTAAGCATAGCTATTGCTTTTTTAACTGGGAAGCATGGCTGAAAAACCAAAGGAAGGAATACAGAACACACGCAGACACGTTTTTGTCAGGAAAGGTTCAGATTATATGACAGTGACAAACTTTTGCCTGGCAAAGAAATATGTAAATACAATGAGATTCCTATGGCAACAACTTTAATTTTAAAGCTGGGTTAACTTCCTGAGAATAATATGTAGCCAAATTAAATCAAAATGGAATATAAACCTCTCTAGGTGATTAAATACATGAGTTAAGAAAAGGAGGGAAAAGGCAAAAGAAAAAAAAGATGAAAAGACACTGACGGCAACTATGTTGACACACAGTTCTAGAGGGTGACAGCCATGAATAAAAAGATGAGGAAGAATTGAGCAAGAAGATGGGGCAGGTCATTCCAGGCAGAGGGAACAGGAGATGCAAAAGTATGATAATGTTTTTACTTCAGCCTCTGATTGCTTATACACCTGTGACCATGCACCATGGCTCAGCTTTCCTCCTACGCAGCATCTTAACTTCGGTTCATTATAGCAAATTCTTTATGGTACATGCCAGAAGCCTCTCTTCACTTTCACTACAACTATTAGGACGTCTTTTAATGGGCTGGCCTGGGAGCTTTGCTTTTAATCAATCCTTTCCCACACTATAACTTTAAAATGCCATGTGGGGGGCCGGCCGGTGGCGCAGGGGTTAAGTGTGCACATGGAGCTTCTCTGTGGCCTGGGGTTCGCAGGTTCGGATCCTGGGTGAGGACATGGCACCGCTTGGCAAGCCATGCTGCGGTAGGCATCCCACATTTAAAGTAGAGGAAGATGGGCACGGATGTTAGCTCGGGGCCAGTCTTCCTCAGCAAAAAGAGGAGGATTGGCAGCAGATGTTAGCTCAGGACTAATCTTCCTCAAAAAAGAAAAAAGCCACATAGGAAAATTAAATGCTGTATGAATCCCATTCCCCATTCTTCATGTTCAGACTTACTTTGTGAACTTACTCATATTACAGCCCTTTACAGTCATTTCATAAACTTTCACTTACCTGTCTCCCCGTCCCCCAGACCATGAGCTCCTGGGGTGCTGGAACTCTCTTTTTTCTGTGCATATTTACATACATGTTGAAGGGGACTGGACAGGATGTCGAATGACTCTAACTCCTCTTTCTCACAGGATCCTCATCAAGCTGTGTGGTTTTCTTTATCTTTTCTGCTTTTCTGCCTGCGTCACTATAACTTCACCTATTGAGTTATCAAGCTTTCTCATCCTTGGTCGTCACATAAGTGCTATGGTATCTAATTATGGTTTTGATTATTGTAAGTAAAGATGTTGCTATTTTCATATATTTAAAAGTCATTTGTCTGCCTATAACCCCTGCTCACTTTTCAAAAGAGTTGTTTGTATTCCTCACTGATTTATTTTCTAAGACAATAATTAATCTGTAAATCAATCCATGAAAATGGTATTTAACCCATTAAAAGTATAGTTTTGGAGTCAGGTGGATCTGTGTTTAATTCTTGGCTCTGGGTATTTGTCGTCATCTCTAAAATAGGGATGAAAATAATATGTCCTGTCCTGTAGATGTCATGAGTATTATGAGAAAAGTAGCAGTGTACCTAGTATATAATTATAGGTACCATTTAATGTTTACTATCATCATTATTAGAAATAAAAACATTAATAACAGTAATTAAATTTTATATTGGCATAGCATTTTAAAATGTTTTAAGTATTTTAACATCTTTTAAAAATCTTTATAACAATCCTGTAAAGTACATAGGACTCTGCTGACATAATGCCTCACCTGTGCTCTCTAGACTAGAGGAGTGAATAGAGTTCAGGTAAGCTTTTTAGGTCAGATAGGTGAGAACACAAAGCCCAGGTAGGCTAGGTGCAGGAGCTAATTCAAATCTCACCTTATAAGTGGTGGAAGGACTCCATGCACGGGGCTGAGCCTGAATGCAGGAAATATAAAGGAACGCTGGACAGGGGGTTTTGCATAGTGTAACCCAGATGTCACCTGAAGTTTTCTTGAGATCTAATATTCCATGCAATGTGGAAGCTCCAAGTCGCCACCTCCTACCCCAAAGATTCTGCAAATTCCTAGGAGGCTTACATTCTCCTGGTCACTTCTGGCTCCAAAGTCCTTCTTCCAGTGAATTGGTATAGTTTGTGGATCATCTTGGCATCCAACTTGTGCTCTGCATTAAGGATATTGCTTTGACCTTGATAGGAATTCACTCTTGATACAATTTCCAAAATAAAATGAAACAAAACACTCACACTCTTACAAGGCATAGTAGATATTACTGAAAATTTGTGAGGGACAAAAGAATGAGTTACATTGTCAAAATGTAAAAATAAAAATCTTCAAATTGCACACGGACACACTCGTCCATCTTTTGGTCACTCCACAATCAGAAAATTTTTTCACTGGTTTCTACACCCCTCTGGTCCCCCAGATCCCAGGCTCACTCCATCTTGCCACCTCTTTTCTCATCTGCTCCTCTGATCTCTCCTCTTTCCTGAGTCCCTTCCTAAATTAGTTTTAGTAACTTCAAATTCTCCTTGTTTCATTTTGCAGAACAATTTAGCTCCCCTCAATGTTTGCCCTCAAACTCGGGCTTACACCTGCATTTCCCAATCCATTATGCGCTCAGCAGAATAAAACGGATTTTCATATAACTAACATTTTTAGAAGACTTTTCTTTGTGTGTTGACCCCATTCTCTCAGTTGTGGTTATACAGCACATTTTCCCCCCTCCACTACATCATCATTTAAAATTTCATACAGTACCAACATATTTGTCTCCATGTCCATTCCCAGTGCTCAAATGTTAACCGGGTAAGTGAACACACTTTCTGGAGAGTGAGGACGACGAAGTTCCAGACACCAACACTCTTCAGTCTGCAACGATGAAGATCACCAGCCTACATCTACTCACTACCAAAACCCACCCAGCTAATTTCATCAAAGAATGCAGAGCAGAAAGTGGCCAACTCCAGCAGGATGATAAAATACACACTACCTATGCACTGCTGTTTTCTTTCGTTAAATCTATTTTTCTGATTGGAATATATGTTCATTGCCAAAAAATAAACAAACACTGCAAAAACATATAATGTAACCACTGTTAATAGCATGGTATATATATATTATATATATATACAAATTTTCTAAACAAAATTGGAATCAAACTATAGTAACCACTGCTTTGTTTTTAGTTAAAATGTAAAAACACAACTTTCACATCTCAACTTACACATCTTAACTTTAAGGTTAAATGTTTTTATGATGTGTGTGATTTGGGAGGAAGACAAACTATGAAGAACATTCTGGTAAAATTATTCCTTTAAGTCACATTGCTGGGAATGTTACGTTATATCCTGACAGATCCCAATTATATCGTCCTCACCAAGATATGGACACTTCTTTAACGAGCTGTGGTAGCCCAACAAGCAATCTGACCCTTTAAGCCATGGTAGAAGATCTAAGTGCATTGTCATTTCTTTGAATGTATTAAATGGATCGTATTTGCTGCAATGAAGTAAATAGTTGAGACTAGAATCTACAAGGAAGGGAGATGCAAACCTTTGCCTGTAGTCAAATCCTTCCTTTCATCATACTTACTGTTGTTTCTTAAGCTGGACAGTTAGCTCATTGACTCTTTCTTCCCTTCTAGACTATGTTTATAAGGCTATAAACATAGCATCTAAGGATGTCTTGGACTGCAGGAAGTAAGCTTTGCTATATATCATTTTTAATTGTACATTTTCCATTATTACCTAATTTCCACTATAACTCATTCTTTGGCCTACAAATTATTTTGAAGTATCTTTCTTACTTTAAGAATATATCACACTGGGGATTGTTTTGGCTATCTTTATTGTTATTACATTCTAATTTTAATGCATTATGATCAGAAAATGTGATCTGTATAGTATTGATTCTTTGGTATTTGTTGAGGCTTTTTTTGTAGTCTATATACATGGTGAGGCGTGTTCTTGAAAACAGTGTGCATTCCCTAATTGCTGGGTTCAAAGTTCTATGTATGTCTACTAAATAAAGCTTCTTAATTTTATCTTTTAAATCTTCCACATCATTATTAATTTTTGTCAAATTGATTCATCCATCTCTGAAAGACACTTGACATTTTCCACACTTCCTCTTAGAATTCTGTCAATTTTGGTTTTGGAAATTTGAGGCTGTAATTATTGGGTGTATATGGGTTCAGGATTATTATAACATATTGGTGAATTTTTTATTTTACCGTGTAACAACCCTCTATCTTTAACAGTCTTGTACAGTATATAGCTGGATTTTGGCTTTTTTTTAAAAAAGATTTTATTTTTCCTTTTTCTCCCCAAAGGCCCCCAGTACATAGTTGTGTATTTTTTTTTACTTGTGGGTCCTTCCAGTTTTGGCGTGTGGAATGCTGCTTCAGCATGGCTTGATGAGTGATGCCATGTCCACGTCCAGGATTTGAACCGGTGAAATCCTGGGCCGCCGAAGCAGAGCACACAAACTTAACCACTCAGCCACGAGGCTGGCCCCTGGATTTTGTTTTATCTCATCTGAGAATCTCCATTTTTTAATTGAGAAGTTCCATGTGTACAACATTATAATCAACGTCTGTATACATTACTGCATGCTCACCACCAAAATCTAGTTTCCATCCATCACTATACGATTGACCCCCTTTACCCATTTCGCCCTTGTCCGACCTCCCTTCCCCTCTAGTAACCACCAATCCATTCTCTGTATCTATGTGTTTGTGTTTGTTTTGTTTTGTTTGTTCATTTAGTTTGTTTTTTTATATTCCATATATGAGTGAAACCATACAGTATTTGTTGTTCTCTGTCTGATTTATTTCACTTAACATAATACTCTCAAGGTCTAACCATGCTGTCACAAATGGCAAGATTTCATCTTTTTTATGGCTGAGTAGTATTTCATTGCATATATACATCACATCTTCCTTTATCCATTGGTCCATCAAAGGCCATTTATGTTGTTTCCATATCTTGGCTATTGTAAATGATGCTGCAGTGAACACAGGATGCACGTATCTTTTCAAATTAGTATTTTGTATTCTTTGGATAAATACCCAGAAATGGAATAGCTAGATATATGGTATTTCTATTCTTAATTTTTTGAGGCATCTCCATACTGTTTCCCATAGTAGCTGCACCAATTTACGTTCCCACCGACAGTGCACAGAAGTTCCCTTTTCTCCTTATCCTCTCCAACACTTATTATTTGTTGTCTTTTTGATGATACCCATTCCGATGGACGTGAGGTGATACTGCACTGTGGTTTGCATTTCATTTCCCTAATAATTAGTGATGTTGAGTACCCTTTCATGTGCCTGTTAGCCATCTGTATATCTTCTTTGGAAAATGGCCATTCAGATACTCTGCCCATTTTTTTTTTTAAAGATTTTATTTTTCCTTTTTCTCCCAAAGCCCCCTGGTACATAGTTGTGTATTTTTAGTTGTGGGTCCTTCTAGTTGTGGCATGTAGAACACCGCCTCATCACGGCTTGATGAGCAGTGCCGTGTCTACACCCAGGATTCAAAGTGGCGAAATCCTGGGCTGCCGAAGCACAGCATGTGAACTTAACCATGCGGCCACAGGACCAGCGCTTCTCTGCCCATTTTTTAATGGGGTTGATTTGTTGTTGTTGTTAAGTTGTATGAGTTCTTTATATGTTTTGGATATTAACCCCTTATCAGATATATGATTTGCAAGTATCTTCTTCCATTTGGTAGGTTGTCTTTTCATTTGTTGATGGTTTCCTATGCCGTGCAGGAGCTTTTTAGTTTGATGTAGTCCCATTTTCTTACTCTTTCTTTTGTTTCCTTTGCCTGAGGAAATATATCCAAAACATATTGCTAAAACTGATGTCAAAGAGCATACTGCCTATGTTTTCTTCTAGGAGTTTTATGGTTTCAAGTTTTACATTCAAGTCTTTAATCCATTTTGAGTTAATTTTTGTGTATGGTGTAAGATAGTGGTCTAATTTCATTCTTTTGCATGTGGCTGTCCAGTTTTCCCAACACAATTTATTAAAGAGACTTTCCTTTCTCCATTATGTGTTCTTGGCTCCTTTATCACAAATTAGTTGTCCATACCTGTGTGGGTTTATTTCTGGGTTCTCAATTCTGTTCCATTGATCTGTGTGTTTGTTTTTCTGCCAATACCATGCTGTTTTGATTTCTATAGCTTTGTAGTATAATTTGAAAATAGGGAATGTGATTCCTCCAGGTTTGTTCTTTTTTCTCAGGACTGCTTTGGCTATTTGGGGTCTTTTGTGGTTCCACACAAATTCTAAAAAATTTTGTCCTATTTCTGTGAAAAAGGTCATTGAAATTTTTATAGGGATTGCATTGAATCTGTAGATCACTTTAAGTAATATGGACATTTTAATAATGTTAATTTATTCTTTTTGTTTCAATTATAAATGGGACTGTTTTCTTAATTTCTCTTTCTGCTAATTCACTGTTAGTGTATAGAAACACAACATATTTTTGTGTATCAATTTTGTGCTCCTTAACTTTTATTCATTTATTATTTCTAATAGTGTTTTGGTGTAGTCTTTAGGGTTTTCTATATACAAGATCATGTCATTTGCAAATAGAGATAATTTTACTTCTTCCTTTCTGATTTAGATGACTTTTATTTCTTTTTCTTGCCTAAATGCTCTAGCTAGGACTTCCAATACCATGTTGAATAAAAGTAGTAGGCATCCTTGCCTTGTTCCTGATTTTATAAGGATAGCGTTCAGTTTTTCACCATTAATGTGATGTTAGCTGTGGGTTTGTCATGTATGGCCTTTATTATGTTGAGGTATGTTCCTTCTACATTTATTTTATTGAAAGTTTTTATCCTAAATGGATGCTGAATCTTGTCAAATGTTTTTTCTGCATATATTGAGATGATCATATGGTTTTTAGCCTTCATCTTGTTAATGTGGTGTATCACATTGATTGATTTGCGGATGTTGAACCATCCTTGCATCCTTGGTATAAATCCCACTTGATCATGGTATATGATCCTTTTAATGTATTGTTGTATTCACTTTGCTAATATTTTGTTGAAGATTTTTATATCTATGTTCATCAGAGATATTGGCCTGTAGTTTTCTTTTTTGTGGTTGTCCTTGTCTGGTTTTGGTATAGGGTAATCTTGGCCTTGTAAAATGAGTTAGGAAATATTCCCTCCTCTTCAATTTCTAGAAGAATTTGAGAAGGATAGGTATCAAATCTTCTTTGAATGTTTGGTAGAATTCACCAGTGAAACCATCTAGTCCTGGACTTTTGTTTTTTGGGACATTTTTGATTACTGTTTCAATCTCCTTACTACTGATTGGTCTATTCAGATTTTCTATTTCTTCATGATTCAGTCTTGGAAAGTCATAAGAGTCTAAGAATTTATCCAGTTCTTCTAAGTTGTCCAGTTTGTTGGTGTATACTTGTTCATAGTAGTCTCATAATTTTTTTGTATTTCTGTGGTATTCATTGTAACTTTTCCTGTTTCATTTCTGATTTTATTTATTTGAGGCTTCTCTCTTTTTTTCTTAGTGAATCTAGCTAACGGTTTGTCAATTTTGTTTATCTTTTCAAAGAAGTAACTCAGTTTCGTTGATCTTTTTTATTGTCTTTTTAGTCTCTATTTCATTTATTTCTGCTCTGATTTTTACTATTTCCTTTACTGTACTGACCTTGGGTTTCATTTGTTATTCTTTTTCTCGTTCCTTTAGGTTTAAGGCTAGATTACTCACTTGAGATTTTTCTTACTTCTTGAGGTATGCCTGTATTGCTATAAACTTCTCTCTAATCACCACTTTTGCTGCATCTCATAGATTTTGGCATGTTGTATTTCCATTTTCATTTATCTTCAGGTATTTTTTTATTTCTCCTTTGATTTCCTCATTGACCCAATAATTGTTCAGTAGCATGTTGTTTAGTCTCCACATATTTGTGACTTTTTCAGCTTTCTCCTTGATTTCTAGTTTCATACCGTTGTGGTCAGAAAAGATGCTTGATACGATTTCAATCTTAAATTTATTGAGATTTGTTTTGTGTCCCAGCATATGGTCTATCCTTGAGGACGTTCCATGTGCACTTGAGAAAAATGTGTATTCTCCTGGTTTTGGATGGAATGTTCTATATATAGCTCTTAAGTCCACCTGGTCTAATGTTTCATTTAAGGCTGTTGTTCTCTTTTTGACTTTGTGTCTGGATAATCTATCCACTGATATAAGTAGTGGTGCTAAATTTCCCTACTATTATCATATTGCTGTCAGTTTCTCCCTTTAGGTCTGTTAATAACTGTTTTATACATTTTGGTGCTCCTATGTTAGGTGCATATATATTAATAAATGTTATGTCTTCTTGATGGATTTTGTCCTTTATCATTATGTAATGTCCATTTTTGCCTCTTGTCAACTTTTGTTGGCTTAAAGCCTATTTTGCCTGATATAAATATAGCTACGCTCACTTTTTTTTTGGCCACCATTTGCTTGGAGTATCATCTTCCATCCCTTCACTTTGAGTGAGCCTATGTTTGTCTTTAGAGCTGAGATGAGTCTCCTGGGGGCCGCATATAGTTGGGTCTTGTTTTCTAATCCATCCAGCCACTCTGTCTTTTGATTGGTGAATTCAATCCATTTACATTTAGGGTGATTATTGATATATGAAGACTTAGTACTACCATTTTATCTTTTGTTTTCTGGTTGCTCTATATCTGTTGTTTCTTTTTCCTCGTGTTTCTGTCTGTCATTTTAGTTTGGCAGTTTTTATGATGTTTTTCTCAGTTTCCTCTATTTTTATGTTTTGTGGCTCTGCTTTGGTTTTTTGTTTTGTGGTTACCATAAGGTTTGTATAAAACGTCTCATAGACAAAGTAGTCATTTATCTGCTGATAGCATTTTATCTTCATTTGCCTATACAGGTTCCATCCTTTTCTTCTTCCTGTTTTATATTTTGTTATCACAAATTATCTTTTTATGTTGTGAGTTCACTACCAAATTGAAATACCAAAAGTTATTTTTAATGCTTTTTTTCTTTAACCTTTATGCTGTAAGTGTGTTGACTAACTTATTCTGATACAAAGTTGCAATTTTCTGATTCTGTATGTCTATTTATTACCTTAGTCAAAGTTTTGTGTACTTTTGCCTTTTCATTTCAGGTAGAAGAGCTCCTTTCAACATTTCTTGTAAGGCAGGTCTAATGGTGATTAACTCCCTCCCTCAGCTTTTGATTGTCTGGGAAAGCCTTTATTTCTCCTTCATATCTGAAGGACAATTTTTCTGGATAGAGTATTGTTGGCTAACAGTTTTTATCTTTCAATCTTTACTTTACAATCAGTCATTCTACTCTTTCCTGGCCTGTAGAGTTTCTGCTCAGAAATCTGCTGATAGACTAATAGGAATTTCTTTGTAGGTTATTGTCTTTTTTCCTTTAGCTACTTTTCAAATTCTTTCTTTATCATTGACTTTTGACAGTTTTATTATAATGTGTCTTGGAGAAAGTCTTTTTGTTTTGAGATAATTAGGTGTTATATTATCTTCATGGACTTGTATATCAGTTCCTTCCCTAGGTTTTGGAAGTTCTCAGCGATTATTTCTTTAAATAAGCTCTCTGCTCCCTTCTCCCTCTCCTCTCCTTCTAGGATACCCATTATCCTTATGACGCCTTTTCTAATGGAGTCAGATAGTTCTTGTAGAGTTATTTCATTTTTTCAAAAAATCTTAGTGCTCTCTTCTCTTCTATCTGAATCATTACTAGATTTCTATCTTTGAGCTTGCCAATTTTCTCTTCCATGTGGTGTGCTCTGTTTCCAATGCCTTCTAATGCACTCTTCACCTCATTTATTGAGTTCTTCAGCTCCAGAATTTCTGTTTGGTTGTTTCCTAGAGTTTAAATCTCTTTGGTTAAGTATTCCTTCTGTTGATTAATTTTACTCCTGAGCTCATTGAACTGGCTTTCTGAGTTTTCTTGTAGCTCACTGAGTTTCTTCATGACAGCTATTTTTCTCTGTCAGATCACAATCTTCTGTGAATTGAAGTTTGGTTTCTGGAGAGTTGTCATTTTTGTGTGTGTGATACCATGTTACCCTTATTTTTCATGGTGCTTGCTGAGCTGTTCCTCTGCTGGCACATTTCAAGTAGTGAACACCTTTTTTATTTAGGTAAAGCTTTGTTTACTTTGATTTTAATTCAACAGATTGGTAATCAGAGGCCTTTCTTTTGATTTTCAGTAGGTGGCACTATAACACAAGTTTTTTATCTTACCTGTGCTGCCTCTGGCTATATTTGAGAATTGGCTCTTTCCACCCTCCACTGCCTCTGCCAGAGGTGTCAGCAGTGCCCTCCTCATAGCTGCTTATGCCTCTGGGGTCACTGGTACCTTGCTTCTGCTGGTGTCGCTGCAGTCACTGGCATCACTTGAGTCAGGGGCACCACCACTGCTGCAGCAGGGGAAGGGTGAGGGTGGGGAGAAAACCAGGTTTGTATGTGCCACTGCTGTGGGCAGGGGGTGTGAAGCAGTGGGTCCCCCGCCACTGCTGTCTGGTTCCCTGTGGCTACAGGCACTGCTGTGGCCGGGATGCCAGAGTTGTGTGCGGTGCCTCTGCTACTATTGGGTTCCCTGGGGCTGCAGGCTCAGCTGCTGTGGCCAGCAGGCCAGGATCACAGACACTGCCTCTGCTGTTCCCCTAGTTCCACCTTCTCCATGTGTTCCAATCCACCCACCTTCAGATGTACAGAGGTGTAGATCTCTCTGGCACCTACTATGTTGGGCAGAGGAACCTTTGCTTAGTTACAGATGTTTTACTAGTTGTAGACTTAAGGGGAGAGACAAAGGGAGCATCTCACACCACTGTGATGCTGACGTCACTCTCCTGAGAGTCTCTCTGTATTTTAACCAGCAAGTTTAACACATTGACCAGCCCAGTGATTAGTGCTATATCTGGATTTAATTTCTGCCATCTTATTTTGGGCAATTTACCATGTATTTCTTCTTTTTCCCCCTCCTATTATTTAAGTTAATTAGTAAATCATCCTTGGACACCTGGATAATTTCTAAGTAAGATAGAGAATACAAAACATTTGTCACCAATGATAGTTTTAATATACCTTTAACTATTTTTACAGATTATAGATTGATTATCAGTTAACATGTTTAATAGAATGTTCCTATGCCCTTGGGGGATATTAGTGTTTACTGAGATACTTTGTACATCAGCTCTTAGTCACCTGCCTTCTAGTTTTCTCTCTGTCTGTAAGGGAACAGACATTTATTACTGTGGTTAAAAGTTGTAATTAATATGGGTGATTAAGACTATATTAAATAGGGGCTGGCCCCGTGGCCGAGTGGTTAAGTTCGCGCGCTCCGCTGCAGGCGGCCCAGTGTTTCGTTGGTTCGAATCCTGGGCGCGGACATGGCACTGCTCATCAAACCACGCTGAGGCAGCGTCCCACATGCCACAACTAGAAGGATCCACAACGAAGAATATACAACTATGTACCGGGGGGCTTTGGGGAGAAAAAGGAAAAAATAAAATCTTAAAAAAAAAAAAAAAAAAAAAAAAGACTATATTAAATACAGTAGTTGCAGTAAAAGAATATATAAATTTGAAAATACATTTTGTCTACTTATCAAGGAAAATTTTAAAGTTTACTAAGGTAAAAAATCCAACAAGATATGTGTTTGCCTAATACGCTAAGGTTAATTACATGTTAAAGCTAAAGTCAAAAGCTTTAAATCTATCATTTAATTATATATTTTTGTATGTATAACCATGTACATATGAAGAAATATCAAGTAGTAGACAAAAAAGCTTATGAATCATTTTTAAAAAGAAAATCAGTAGTAAAGAATAAGATTGTTCTTTAAATATAGTTTTTGTGGCTTCGTCATTCTCTTCAATCAGTCTTAGCAAAAGTTCCTCACTTCTAAAAAAGCTTCCTATTGTATGTATTGTCACTCTAAAGGAAGATGTTTTCCTATATTCAGTAATTGTGACTTATGCCTATATTTAATAACCAATTTTCTTGGACAATTTTTTTTTATTTCCTAAACTCAAGGCTTAAATTCAGAATAATAAAACTGTTAAGAGGCCTTTTACATCTAAACTTTCTTTGGAGTGTCCCAGATGGCGACAATGTTTTTTATTTTCCTACCTTGTGAAAGGAGAGATACTAAAAATAATTAGGTATATTTTGTATTCTTCATATTTTGATTAACTAAAACCACTATATGAGCTGACCTTAAACAGGCTTTTTCTCTCTTAAATAATAACCTCTCTTACAATAATCTCTAACTTTGGGCATTCCTAACTATGCTACACCCTTCTCATTGGTCATGAAAGACAGGATTGTACTTTAGTGATCCTTACTCAAAAGTAGGAACCATATAAAAGCTTCTTGCCTTCTGTAATATTATTTCATTGTCTGTTCCTTTTATAACTATTAAATGCTGCTCCAATCTAAATCTAGCTGCACTACTTCTCCTTCCTGATAAAGGGTAATTTCTCACTCTTTTCAACAGCTGTTAAACTCTAAGCATGCCCCATCCTGTTTTGACTGATGCTATCATGTACAACCCTGATATATTACCATTTGATGATGACTCATAACTTAAAAAGAATCAAGGTATACTTTATCCTAAATATGCTGTAACTTTTGAAATATTCTATTTTGGAATATTTTCAAAATATTCAAATGGAACCAACATCTCAGACAGCTGAACTGATAGCTCTATTAAGAGCATGCCATCTTGCTAAATAATTAAGAATTAACGTCCACGCTGTCTATGGATGAGCATTCAGGATTGCTTGAGATTTCAGCATATTGTGCAATCAAAAGTATTTCCTGACTTCCTCAGACAATTCAAACAAAAATTGAAAATAAATTATTGTCTTATTGACAACACCCAGAGAAACTTTGTTATTAAGAATAAAGCTTAAGGGCTGGCCCCACGGCCAAGTGGTCATGTTCGCATGCTCTGCTTCAGCGGCCCAGGGTTTTGCTGGTTTGGATCCTGGGCACGGACATGGCTCATCAAGACATGCTGAGGCAGCATCCCACATACCACAACTAGAAGGACTCACAACTAAAAATATACAACTATGTACCAGGGGGCTTTGGGGAGAAAAAAGGAAAAAATAAAATCTTAAAAAAAAAAAAGAATAAAGCCTATACTAAAGTTAATACTATAAAGCCTACTACCATACAAAGGGGCCTTTCTAGCATTACCAACATATTATAAAGACAGCTGTTCAATCTTATTTCTTTATAAGACAGACTAATTAAAATACAACACTCTGGGGGGCTGCCCCCCTGGCCTAGTGGTTAAGTTCAGTGTGCTCCACTTCGGCAGCCTGGGTTCAGTTCCCAGGCACACACAAACACCACTCATCAGTGGTTGTGCTGTGGGGGCAACTCACATACAAAATAGCTCAGGGAAAATCTTCCTCAGCAATAAATAAATAAATAAATAAAATACAACACTCTTCCCTCATTGGAGGTGTGAGGGTGGATCAGGGGAAAGACACCAGCTTTGTCAAGACTGTTTCATACTGCATGATGTCTCCCAAATGACCTCCAGACTGAAAATAATTATGCTGAAGGAGTTAATAATAGCCCAAATTACAGGAACAAATTGGCTCAAACTTTGCAAAAATATTAGCTAAAAAATTTTTACCTAGGAGGCTTAACGAGTGATAAAATTTTACTCATTTTAATTATAATCCAGAAAACGTATGAAGAAATCCCCACATCAAAGACCATTTGAACATTTACAAACGGATTTAATTCAGTTGACCAAATTACAACCCTTTAAGTACTTTTAAATAACAGTTTATAACTTTTCTGATTAGACTGAAACTTTCCCTTAGTTCTAAGTTTTATGCCTAGGCCTAATGACATTCCAACTTACATTTTAAAATTTTCATAAGCTCTCATACGAAACTGTTACAGAAAGACCTCATGAGGCTGAGTTTGACTCATCCCCTAACAGACTCCATGCTTGGTATGTTGCAATCACTACATTTTTTCAAAAATGAATCTTATATACACAGGCTTATGCCCAACATACAGGTTATATCTCTGAAAGGCCCATCATCAGACATATTGCACCCCCTACCATCACCAGCACAATCCACAACTGGGAGACTAGATTTAGTAGAAGAGATGCCAATAAACGTCAGCCTTACAACCATTTCAGGTACTTTTAACTTCAAATATAGTTCTTAAGGTCCAGGCCCAGAGCCTTGGACACATGCTTCCCAGTGTAGTGTAAAGGTGCTTAGGATTCTATAATTTGGATATCCAGACTGAGAATTGACCCCGACATTCATTGTAAGGACTCCAGAGAAACACATGACTTTCCTAAGTAGACTCCAGCTCCCAAGATTCTGTGGATGGAGAAGAGAACATGAAGGGGAGAGCACTTTCTCCAAAGACCTTCTGATGCTTGATCTGACAACTGACTTATATTTAGACTTCCATCACATTGTGTTTATATTCTGTGTCTGAAAATTCTGCCAGGGTCTGAATTCTTTGGGGATGTGGTTCTTTCTGGTTTTTGTGCTGACTCTTGTTCAGGGTGTTCCTGTACGTATTGTGGTTTTTTGCTGGAAGTTCAGTTCATTGGAACTTTGTGGGCATTTCTGAGGCTTGTGTTGGGGAAACCTTCCTCCAGTGAGGATCTGTTTACTTCTGCCCGGCATCTGGGGAACTACCAAGCCGGGGAAACGTTACACTTGCAGCATGTAGTCTTTTTAGACACGCAGATAGTATGAACTCAGGCCGCAAACTGCCATGAGGGCTGGCCCTTAGCCGCATATTCTCCAAGGAGATATTCTTTCCTCCAACCAGAACAGACAAGTTTCTCTGCTCTCCGCTTTTTCAGGTAAAAATTACTTAATTCACTCTTCCCTGAAGGCAAAACTCTTTGTGGTTCCTGTTTTTAGGGAATCTCCAATCTAACTCCAATTTGAGTCCAAAGCTTTGCTCCTAGCCCATGTTGCCTTCTTGAAATGAGAACTCTAGGTCACCTGGGATTTTATTAAACAATCTCAGGGCAATTGATGCCACTGGCATTTGCTTACCTCCCTAAATGCATGCTCATTTTGTTTTGGCTTGAAAGGGTTTCATTTTGCAAACTTATTCATGTTTTTTTAAAATCACCCTCTGCACTTTTTTTATTTTTGGTAAGGAAGATTGGCCCTGAGCTAACATCTGCTGCCAATCTTCCTCTTTTTGCTTGATGAAGATCATCACTCAGTTAACATCCATGCCCATCTTCCTCTACTTTGTATGTGGGACACCACCACAGCATGGCTGGATGAACAGTGCATAGGTCCGCACCTAGGATCCGAAACTGCAAACCCCAGGCCACCAAAGCAGAGTGTGTGCACTTAACCACTACACCACCAGGCCAGCCCCTCAGTCATGTTTTAAAGGGTGTTCTTCTCGTATAACATCCTTAGGTGCGTCATAGTAAAATAACTTCTAAAATTTAGTCTGTCATATAGCCCAAAATAGAAGTTGACAAATTCTATCTCTTCTTGGATATCTCACAAATCCAAAACTTGGGTAGTGACCTACCCCCCCACTACCATATCTAATTCTCCTTCAAAAATTAATGACGCCATTGGGGGCCAGTCCAGTGGTGTAGCAATTAGGTTTGCATGCTCCACTTTGGCAGCCCAGGGTTCACTGGTTTGGATCCCCGGTACCCACGTACACACGACTTGTCAAGCCATGCTGTGGCAGGCGTCCCACATATGAAATAGAGGAAGATGGGCACAGATGTTCGCTCAGGGCCAATCTTCCTCAAAAAAATAAATAAATAAATAAATAATGACACCACTTCCTGTCCACCCATTTATGACAAAAAAATTGAGCACAGTGTCCCTCCTCTCTCCATCTTTCACACCCCAGTACAACTCTTATTGATTCCAAGTTCTAAACATCTCAATTTGTTTTCTTCTTCATTCTGGCTACTACTGCCTTCAGAATTCAGCATTTCTTTTCTGGATCACTGAAATAATCTCCGTTTCCATGCTTACCTCACTCAGATCCACACTTCACACAGCTGCCAGCATGAATATTTAAAAGAAACATCTGACCACATCATTTGCATAATTAAAAATCTTCGATGACTCTTCATTGCCATTAAGATAGTCTCAATGACTTCCCCTGGCATATATAGTCCTCTACAATCAGTCCCTGTCTATGCTGCAGTCCTACCAAATCGCGTGCAATCTTCTGCTCCATGTATGCTCCTCCAGTTATGCTCACGCCTCACCCCAGCTTCCTTGGCCACCTGTCAGCTCCTTATCTTTCAGAACCCAAGTCAAGACTCTTCCAGGAAACTTGCAAGCAAATTCTTTTTTTTTTTAATCTTTTTTTTATTTTTATTTTATTTTTTTTTTCCTTTTTCTCCCCAAAGCCCCCGGGTACATAGTTGTATATTTTAGTTGTGGGTCCTTCTAGTTGTGGCATGTGGGACGCTGCCTCAGCATGGTTTGATGAGCAGTGCCATGTCCGTGCCCAGGACTCGAACCACCAAAACACTGGGCTGCCTGCAGCGAAGCGTGCAAACTTAACCACTCGGCCACGGGGCCAGCCCCGCAAGCAAATTCTTACTGCACCTTTTGTTACATCACTGCTCGATGTGCTTAACTATTATTGCACTTATCACACTATATTGCAATCATTCACCTGTCCCAATTAGACTATCAATTCCTTTTAAGGGCAGAGAAATTCTTCTCTCTTTAGCCACAGTACCTGGTGCAGTGCCAATTCCATGGGGTTCTAAGTACCTACTGAATGAATGTTTTTGATTTCTACAATACCTTATGAAACTAATTCCTACTTTCCACTGACTGCCCAGGTTCGGGCCCTTTCTTCTACCTCTATCCTCTTAAACGTCCTTCTGCCTCTAGTTTATCAAACTTCCTAATATCACCTAAATTCTTTCTGAAGCACAGTTCTGATCATGCCCTGCTTAACCTTAGAAATCTCCCATTGCTGGTAGCCCCTACCTCTTCTCCCTGCTGCTCCAGCAGCTCACAGCAACCCACTGATTTTCCAAAGTGACAGCTCAGCTCTACCCTAATTACAAAACCAACCAGGCCCTGTGGCAGGCAGTACCCAACCAGCCTCCACTCTACCTTCTCAATCCTCAGCTAACGAAACTTGTTAGGATTAGACACCCTTTCTACCTAACACCTACTACTTAATCTTAATACTCTCCTCATACCAAACTACTCATACTCAGTATATGTCTGCCAATAACATGTAAGTCTTTTTTGTAGTACAGTACTTTGCATCTGATTACCTAACTGCTAAGCCCCAGAAGGAAATTTAAGCACTAGGTCCTGTTTTAGTGCTGTAGATGAAACACACACTCGATTCTATTGAATAAAACTAGCGACAGTTATTACATAAAAGAATACATTTTTATTATATAGCATTTTATTTTTAAAAAACTTTATTTTCATAGAATACATTTTCACATTGGCGAGTCCCATAGCGGGAAAATAACAATTTATTACTTACAGTTTTATATTTGTGGACAGATTATTTTAGGACAAGTAAAATAAACACATTTGAGGATTAAGTCTCAGCTTAGCATCTGTAATATTCTGATACATCTATAAGGGGATCTCTTCCCTACATGGAACTTCTCTATATTCAGAAGCTCTCCAGGCTCTTCCTAGGATTTAGAAATTAGTAATATGAAATACCAGCATTTCCTAATTTTAAAGTTTCCCTAGAACATGTAACCATCAGTAACTGGTATCGACTGAACAGAAAGGGAAAGTTTCAAAAATTAAACACTGCCTAATTTTCTGCAAAGTCTTTCCCTTTCTCCACCACTCCCGGGACAAATACAGATGTTTGATCAGGTAGTGATAGTAATAAAGGTGAATTCCCTTTAAGAGTTCGATAAACTAAAAGGCAAAAGCTCATATATAATGTTTAGTTACACTGTGAGTCTTGTGGGAAGCTGGGAGACAATCCCTCAACTCGCTAGAACATGGAACTCAGTCTCACAATTTCTTGGATACAGTTCCTCTCAAACCTTTTCCTCAAAGAGTAAATTCTAAAAACAACCAGGTGACTAGGAGAAGAGGTTTGTCACACCAATGGACTTATCTGTTATTTCCTCCCTATTGTGAGTTGAATGGCATGACAGAGCAGAGGCAAAGAGGTGTACAATCAATTCTCAAGGTATTAAGTCAAAAAGGTCACAGTTTCCACAGCATGGCAACAGCTTTGCAAATGCCCACATCATGATAGTTGAAATAACAAAGCCCAGCAAAGGTTAAAGCCGAGAGTGCCAAAAGGCCTGTCTGGGAAGCTTTCTGCAATGCATCCCCTCGAACATAGTCAGTAACAACTTGTCCAAGGCCCCTAAAGAAATAAAAAAATCACAGTACAAATGAAAAATCACAAGTGAAGTTAGAAGGCTATACAGATAACTTGGCTGCAAAAAATAATCAGTCAGCTTCAAAATGCAACTCATGGTAACAAGAACCATAAACCAAAATGAAGGATTCAAGAGTTTCCTAATAATATAATAAATTCTTCCTATTCTTCAGATTCAATTTTCCAGAATCATTTATATCAGAGACAGTAAATAATTACTACTCTATTTACAAAATCTAGGGTTTTTTCTTTCAAACTAAACCATATGCTCTACCGAGTTTTTCATTAATTCAAGAAGAATTTATCAGGCAGATATTATGTGCCAGAATCTGTTACAGATGTTGAGAGAAGAGCAAACAAGACAGCATCCCTGCCCTTTATGGTACATTCTACTGAAGAAAAAGTACATACGTGCTCTGAAGAAATATTTTAGAAAGGATGACCTGAATGAGAAGAACATTCCAAATAAAAGTGACAATGATCTTGCTATCTTTGAGGAATAGTCAAAAGGTCAGTGCAGCTGGAGAACATGGAGATCAGAAGGCAAGGGCAGAAAACATAAGGCCTTGAAGGTCATGATAAGGAGTTTGAATTTTATTTGAAATACAATGGGAAGCCAGGGATGTGCTTTAAGCAGGGAATGACCTAATTTTACTTTGTTTTAAATAAGTTTTATTGAGATATAATTCATGTACCATAAAATTAACCCTTTTAAAGTGTACAATTCAAGGGCTTTTAGTATATTCACAGAGTTTGTGCAACATCATCACCATTTAATTCCAGAACATTTTCATCATCCCAAAAAGAAACGCTGTACCCACTAGCCCATTACCCAACCACTAATTTGTTTTCTGTTTCAATGGACTTGCCTGTTCTGGACATTTTACATAAATGAAATCATACAATATGTGGCCTTTTGTGTTGAGTTTTTTTCACTTAGCATGTTTTCAAGATTCAGCCATATTGTGGCAAGTGTCATTACTTCAATCCTTTGTATGGCCAAATAATATTTCTTTCTAAGAATATATCACATTTTGCTTAGCTATTCATCAGCTGATACACATTTGGATTGTTTTCACTTTTTGGCTATTATAAATAACACTTCTATGAACACTACTACACAAGTTTTTGTGTGGGGACATATGTTTTCAATTTTGGGAGTTATACACCTAAAAGTAGAATCATTGAGTCACATGGTAAACTCCACAACTTTTAGACGGAACTGCCAAACTGTCTTCCAAAGTGGCTGCAACGTTTCACATTCTCAACATTACATGAGGACTCCAACTTCTCCACAGCTTAGAGCCATTCTAGTGGGTGTGAAGTAGTATCTCATTCTGGTTTTGATTGGCATTTCTCTAATAACAAACAATGTTGAGCATTTTTTCATGTGCTTATTAGGCATTTGTATATCTTCTTAGGATAAATGTAATTTTACTTTTTAAAAAGGTCACTCTGGTGGTAGCGTGGCGAATGGACAGTGCAGGCAGGAGAAAGGGGGCAAGAAGAGAAACAGAGAACTAGCTAGGAGGCAACTGAAGTAGCCTAGGCAAGATTGTTGGCTAAACCCAGGCTGTGATGGGGATATACTGTGGCGTGAGAACCCAGGCTATGTTTTGAGGAGAGAACTAACAGAAAAAGCTGATGGACTGGATGTGGGGTAAGACAAAAAGAAATATCCAGAATGACTCCCAGGATTTTTGGCTTGAGCAACCAGATTTAATTGAGTTAGGGAAGAAGAGGAGAGTAGGTGGTTTTGAGGGGAAATCAAGAGAGATTTGGGGGGAAAAAGAGTGATTTTGGCAATGTTAAATTCAGGATGACTATGAAACATCTAAGTGAACATGTCAGTCAGACAACTGGAAATATAAATCTGCAACCAGGGGCAGAGGTCAGATCTGAGCTCACCTCTGGAAAGTGTGTACATGGAGAAATTAAGAAAGCCAAGACTGAGCCTGGGGTTCAGACCTTTATTATTTAGAAGTCAAACAAGACGACAAGGAGCTGGCAGAGGAGACCGAGAAGGTACAGCTGGTGAGGTGGAAGAAAACAAGGTACGTATGGCATCTAGGAAGTCAAAGAAACATTATTTAAGGAAGAAATGGTCAATTAAGTAGAATGCTGTTGAGAGCTGCAGTGAGTGGAGGACAGAGAATAGACAACTGGATTTGGAAAAATGAAGGTCTTTGGTGACTTTGGTAAGAAAGACTTCAGTTAAATAGTTGGGATAAAGGTCCAATTAATGTGTGTTAAGAGACTGGATGCTGAGGAACTAGTGCACAATTACAGACAACTCTTTCAAGTCTTTTTGTGTGTGTGAAAAAGAAGGACAATTAGTAAGGTAACTGGAGGAGAAACCAATAAAAAAAGCATTACTTTAGAATTATCTCTTATTGAGATTTTTCATTAATTTAGATGGATCTCCTTCCAAGAAACACATATTAGAGAAGTATTACTGTACCTGTGAGCTGATATTTTATATACAACTAGAATCCTTTATTTTGAAAAGTCTATCTGGTTAAAGGGTAATTCTCCTAACCCACCTCAAAACCCCAAGAAAGCAAAATCTCCTTTAACACTAGCTAGAAAATGCTTCTGACAAGTCACTTAACCTCCCTGAGGTTTCATTTCCCCATCCATAAAATAACAGGGTGGGTTAAGATACTCCCCTCGTCCTTTCAGTTCTAACAATCCGAAAACGCCTCCCCTACCCAGTGTCATACTGTCCTTGCCAAACAACATAAATGAACAAGTCAAGAAACCTGTTATTTACAATTTTCTAGGAGGTTCACTAACTTAGAAAGTCTAACAAACTACACCGGAAAAAATAAACAGAAACTGGAAATTCATTCATTCAACAGGTATTTACTTAGTACTGTGTGTCAGGTGCTGTTCTAGGCACTAAAGATATAACAGCAGACAAAATAGTCAAAAATCCATATGATACTTCATTTTTTAAAAAGGGCAAGACTGGGGCCAGCCCCGTGGCCAAGTGGTTAAGTTCACGCACTTTGCTTTGGCGGCCCAGGGTTTCATAGGTTTGGATCCCGGGCATGGACATGGCACCACTCATCAGGCCATGCTGAGGCGGCCTCCCACATAGCACAACCAGAGGGACCTACAACTAGAATATACAACTATGCACAAGGGTGCTTTGGGGAGAAGAAAAAAAAAAACATTGGGAACAGCTGTTACCTCAGGTGCCAATTTGAAAAAAAAAAAGAAAGGGCAAGACTGAACTATAGTATATAGGGATACACATTTGGGAGATAAAACTATGATGAAATGTAAACAAGTGATTACTACAAAAATCAGGATAATGGTTCCTGGTTGGGGGTTGAACAGTTATGACTGAGACAGAACACAAGAAGAGGCTTCTGGAGTAGGTGGCAAAGTTCTATTTCTTGACCTGAGTAGTATTACTGTTATAATAATTCATTAAGCCATAGATTTGATTTTTGTGTTTTTCTATATCCGAGCCTTCATTCTAGTGAGGGGAGACAAGGAATATACAAAATAATAAATAGATGACATAGTATAGTAGAAGGTAATGAGTGCCACTGAGAAAAATAAAACAAGAGGGAAGGATAAGGAACGTTGGAAGGACACTGCAATTTCGAATAAGTGGTTAGAGAAGGCTTCACTGAGAAGGTGACACATAAGATGTGAAGGAAATGAGGGAATAAACGAAGTATAACTAGAAAAAGTGAGTTTTAGGCAGAAGGAACAGTAAGCATAGAGCCCCGAGGCCTGGAGTGTCCCTGGCACGTTCAAGAAATGTCACAGAAGCCAGTGTGAATGAGGAGAGCGTACCTGGAGATAAGGGAAGAAATGGGGCCGGACCACATAGAATCTGTAAACCACTGTAAGAATTCTGACTTTTAGTTTGAGTAAGATTAGGAGACAACAAGCGGTTTTGAGAAGGGAAATGTCTTGACCTAACTTAATATTTTAAGAGGATCACTGGGGCTGCTGTGTTGGGAACAGACAGAACGGGGAGCAGTTAGGAGACTACTACTGGAATCAAGGATGATTACCAAGCTTAGGGCTTGAGCAAACAGAAGAAGGTAAATGCCACTAATTCAGATGAGCAAGAGTGCTGGAGGAAGAGACGTGGGGGGATCAGGAACTCAGTTTTTTATAACACACTATACTCAAATGCCTATTAGATATGGAAGTGAAGACATTGAGTAGGTGGGTACATAAATCTGGGCATATAAATGTTTTATATATATTTTAAAGTTTTCCACAGGTCTTGAGTAGCTCAATCAACTTCTCCCTCATATGCAACAAGGAGACAAGCTCACAGCAAACAAACTGAGCAGACGATGCAGTACTGAAGGGACTGCTGTACTTGCCAGTGGCTATGGAGAGTGAGCGCCGCAGCCAGGGAGTAGTCCATCGCAGAGCAAGGATTCAAATAAGCAGCTGGAAGCAGGCCCAGGAGCAAAACGCTGACAACCCTCTCACTAGTCCAGTGGAGAGATGCAGCCTTGGAACCAGCTAGAGAAAAAAAGGACCAAATTCATAAGAGTTGAAGGGGGAAACACATCTCTCACATTCAATATTTGCCACAAAATAATCCAAACTGACAGAATGGCAAACAGTATGCAATAAGACTCAACTCGGAGCATAAAGAGGGTGAGATTAAGAAGGTAACTGAGAGAGGTGCTATCTCCCTTGTCTGAAGTCTTTTAGCACAGGGCTTCTCAATGCCTACAAACACTGATTAGAAGACAGATCCGCTTTGCTGATAGGCAAGAAGATGGACGAAATGTCTTTGCAGAATTACTAATCTTGGACTTCAGTGTAATGGACAGATACCTTACAAATATAAGTTAGTGACACTTGAGGATTTCCTTTAAAATATTAGTCTTTTATTTACACCTTGTAATCTTTGGAAGTAAGGTAATATTTAAAAAGCCTCCCAAAACAAAATTAAACCAGCCAACTCAAAGAGAAGCAAAATTCTGATGTCAAGTTTTAGGATCATGGTCCTTCTGTTCCATCACTTATAAATAGCCCAAAACAGATATGAAACATGAAAACTTCCTTTAAACAAGTGAAAAACAAAATGAGCTTTAAACATTTCTTTGAGAGTCTCTATCTTTTTTTGGTTACAGACTCCATTGGGAATCTAACAAAAGGATGGAGCTACTTCCTGGAAAAATGCATGTAGACAAAGACATTAAAAACAATGTACACAGTGTCAGGGGCTTTCCTTCAGTCCCATGCACACCAAGTTAAAACCACCCTGCTAAACCTAATTGAACTAAGCAAAGGAATGCAGAAATAAAAACTTTTCGAAGCTAAAATAATTCTAAAAAGCAGAAAAACTACAGTTGCCTAATTTCTCATAACTCGGATGCAAGCATCTCTAAATGGCTGACTCAAGTATCAAGAGAAGTCTTTATCTCTGTAAAATACTGATATTTCCAGACTTTAAAAATAATTAGTTAACTCATTATTCACCTATAGCTTTTTTAAAACTAATTTTAATAATACGTAAACAGTATTCATCCAAGAAATTCCATGATTTTAATATCAACCTAACAAGCAAGTCAATTACAGCTATAAATATGCATGACTTTTTTAATTGTCTACTATTCTAAAGTATCCACATCTGGCTCCTCTTCATTAGCTAAATAAATAAGAGTGACTAAACTATATACAACACTCTTCCTACAGAGCTATTTTCTTTTTAAAAAACTAAAATTTTTGAAAAGACATAGACCAGAAGGTTCTCTATGAATGTAAATGGCATCATACAACCATGCTGGCATTATCTGCTCAAAGGTGTAGGCTAGGTCTTCATTTGACAGAGTTAGACATAAGAGGTCCCACCACAGACAGCAAGTCCTGCCAGTAGCGTGATAATTAGCCCAGATGAAGATGGCCAGAGCCCAGAAAGCAGAGCCAATGGAGAAAACATACAATGGCGGGTGGGTGACAGGTGAATTTGCTGCGTTCCACACCATCCTGGGGTAGGTCGGTCCTGAAGAAATGCTGAGACTTGAGCAGGTCTGATCACTGAGGTTCGGAGCAAGAGAGCTGAGGAAAGAACCATTAAGGGGATGATAAGCACCTCTCCTTTAACAGGATTGACAGACTTTTTTTTTTAAAGATTTTATTTTTTTCCTCTTTCTCCCCAAAGCTCCCCAGTACATAGTTGTATATTCTTCGTTGTGGGTCCTTCTAGTTGTGGCATGTGGGACGCTGCCTCAGCGTGGTTTGATGAGCAGTGCCATGTCCGTGCCCAGGATTCGAACCAACAAAACACTGGGCCGCCTGCAGCGGAGAGCACGAACTTAACCCCTCGGCCACGGGGCCAGCCCCTGACAGACTTTCTAAATGATCATAGACAAGCTACTTAACCCCAAATAGGATAACACCTCATCTCTAAAATGAGGATGGCATCTATTTCACTGGGTTGCTGTGAGGTCAGACTAAGCAGCCACTGAAAGATCGAACTGTCAATGAACCACTTACGTAAAAGGACTTCACTTTTACTAATTTTAAAAAGTAAATTATGGGGGTTGCTGCAGGCGGCCCAGTGTTTCGTTGGTTTGGGTCCTGGGCGAGGACATGGTACTGCTCATCAAACCACGCTGAGGTGGCGTCCCACATGCCACAGCTAGAAGGACCCACAACGAAGAATATACAACTGTGTACCAGGTGGCTTTGGGGAGAAAAAGGAAAGGATAAAATCTTTAAAAAAAAAAAAAAAAAGTAAATTATGGGGGCCGGCCCCATGGCCGAGCGGTTAAGTTCGCATCCTCCACTTCACCAGTTCAAATCCTGAGTGCAGACATGGCACCACTCATCAGGCCATGCTGAGGCGGCGTCCCACATGCCACAACTAGAAGGAGCCACATAGTATAACTACGTACTGGAGGGATTTGGGGAGAAAAAGCAGGAAAAAAAAAAAAGATTGGCAACATTTGTTAGCTCAGGTGCCAATCTTTAAAAAAAAAAAAAGTAAATTATGGCTCCTTTCTCCTTCCATGTATTCATCTATTCATGCAACAAACATTCACTACATGTAAGATTATGCTTTGCACTGGAGCAAGAGATAAAGACAAAGTCTTTGTCCTCAAGGAATTCAGTCTAGTCTGGGAAGTTCATCTACTACTGTCTTGCTTCTCAAGATTAATTTCTCCACTTGTATTCTTGAACTCATCCCTCTCTGTCCCCTTTGGGATCCTGTCTCTTGGTTAAAAAACAGACAGACCAGGTTTACCCAACTCCACCACTTACTAGCTGTGAGATGATGAGCAATTAAGTTAAACAGGTTCTCTAAGCCTGAATGTCCTCATTTGTAAAATGAAGTAACAGCAGGTCATAATACTCTGTTGAAAATTAAACAATATATGCAAGGTGCTCAGCATAATTCCCAGAATGTTATAAGCACTCAATAAAAGGTAAAAATTTCTCTCCTGTATCTTTAACCTCTCCTTCCTTCCTATTGGTCATTTTGCCTCAATTGATGTAATATACTTAACCCTTCCCTTGATCCTATGTCCTCTAATGCCTGTGCACTCTTGCCCTGCTCTCTTTCTTTCCTTTCTAACCATGCTTCTTTAAAGTGTCGTCTAAATCACTTCAACTTCCTTACTTTCCTATCATTTTTCAACTCTGAAACTTGTTTTCATTCCCACCAAAGCTGTTTTGGCAAGTCCCCAATGGTCTCCATGGGGCCATATCCAACAGGTACTGTTCAGTATCCATCTTATTGGGCCTTTTTGCATCACCTGGCATTGGTGGCGTTTCCTCCCTTCTTTTCTTTGACAAAACTCTCTTCTGGTCCTCCCTTTGATTCTTTGGCCATCCTATATCAGCCTCGTCCTGCATTCACTCTTAAACATTTTCCCAGGATTCTATCATCTCCCCATTGCTCTCTTTGCTTCCTGTGCCCACCCCTGGCCATTTCGTCCACTCAGCTTCTATTACGTATAAGCTGATGACATCCAATTCTGTACCTCTAGCCCTGGTATCTCTCCAGAGTTTCAGGAGTTAAAGTGCCTGCTCAGTATCTCCCCTGAGATATCCTACGTGGCCCTCAAACCATGCCAAAAACTAAAATCATTCTTTAACTCACTTTCTCATCCAAACCTGGCTCCCATTTGCATGTTCCTTACTTGATTTAATGACATCCCAGCTACTCTTTAACCTAACCCGGAAATCTGCAAGTCATGTAGGACTTTGTCCCTAAATTCAGTCAATTGATAAATCATATTGATCTAACTCCTTAACATTTCTTGAGACAATCTTCTCTTTTTTGAACTACTTTCCAAGTTCAAGACCTCACCATCCTTGCCTGGACTACTACAACAACAGTGTCCTATCTGATCTCCCTGACTTGTGTCTTAGCCTGCCCCATCTCCCATGATAGCCATCCACCACATTGTACCAAAGTGCTTAATCTGCTGCAAACATATGTCAAATCTTTCGATGGCTCCCCTTCATACCCGGTAAAATGCATACTCCTTATCAAGACAAGTTCTTCTGTGATTTGACTCCAGTTCACCTTTATAGATTCATCTCTCATTTCTCAACTTGAGCTTCACACTCCAGTATCTGATTTGTTTTGTTTTTTCTCATACCAAGCAGTTTCTACAACTTCATCAATGCTTTTGCTCATCCCTGCAGCTCTACCTGTGATGTGCCCTTCTTCCCATAGCTATCCTTATCCTCAAGACTCAAATCAGGCACAGCTCCTTCAGGAACCAGGGCAAGGTAATCTTTCCAAAATAGAGCTAAATGTACTCTTCCTCTGGACTAGCATAACAATTTACGTACAACACAATTCTTTTTGCTTTATGTTAAATTATGCTTATATGCGTTTTCCCTATAAAAATGAAAACTCTTTGAGCGCAGGAACTATGTTTTATTCACATTTATGCTAACCTTACTAGAGTACCTGGTATAACCCAGTTCCATGATTATCGAATTGATCCCCCCCACCTCTACACCAACTGCATGGGAAATGGTCAAGACCAGGCTTTGGCACTTAGATTCCAACACACTTTTCTGTTTCAGGGTGGGAGCATTCGAAGGACAGTGAATGGGGAGAAAAAGAGAACTTTTAGGAATAGCCTCAGCAGGACTGTAACTTCCAGAAGAAGCTCTTTGTCAGATTACCCCATCACCACGCCAGCCTAGAGCAGCGGAGATACGCGCTCGGGCGAACATCTGGGTCAGGAAGCAAGGGTGGTCACTGCTGTGGTTTCGGCAGGAGCCAGAGCGGCCAAAGGAAAGGAGGAGGGATTCCCTGCTCAAGAGGTCTCACCACCCTGCAGACGAATCCTCAGCGCATGTCCTTCCCCGGCTGGAGGCTGGGCTAAGAACCTCCAGCCGCTAAGATTCCTCACCTCGGCCTCCTTGGGCACCGCAGAGGACACTCAGCCTCCAGAGAATCGCCATCTCGCTCCTGAAGGCTCAAGGTCATCCAGCAACCCGGAAGCAGTTATACGACAACTCCCGCCCCACAACGGTGAACGAAAACAACGAAAAGGAAAACACAGCGTGAACCGGAAGTCGGGTGTCCGCGCGCGTGCCCGCTGCGCATGCGCATACGCGTTCGACGGAAGCTCCGGAGTCCAACGCGGAGAATGGCGGACTTGCGTGAGGCGGATGAAGCGGAACTGCAGCGCCTGGTGGCGGCTGAACAGCAGAAGGCGCAGTTCACTGCACAGGTGCGGGGACAGGGACCAGGGTGAAGAGAAAGGAGGGTGAAGTACGGGTCCCGGGTACAGTGGCGGCGCAGTGAGGCCGCCTGATGCTCCATCTCTGCTACGCCAGCTTCCCCTCACAGCAGAGAGGACTTGGCTGCTGGTGACCGATAGTGCTCAGGTGCCGCTAAGCAGGCCCAGCCTGGGGAGACGAGAAGGTGTCAAGCAGAAGAAAGAGTTGGGCGACGGAAGGGCATGGGAGCCTGCGTTGGCGGCGAGCTCTCTGGGCTGGCATTCAGAAGATCTGGGTTCTAAGCCTGCCTCTGCCTCTTGCCGGCCACGTGCCCCTGGACAAGGCACCCATCCACTGAGTCTTGGTTTCGTTGTCGCTCGCTGCCTTACTGGATAGTGAGGATCATATGCGACAATGTATTTGAAAACGATAGAGCAGTAGAACATAATCGGACAAAGATGGGCTCTGGAGACAGTCTAGACTATTAGATTAGAACAAGGGTTTTTTGAGGCCCTTTAGGCATGGTTGCAACCCTGGCGTCGTCTCTTACTAGCCGCATGACCTTGGGCTAATTACTTAACCACACCTCTTAAACGGAGGTGACAGTCGTCTTTTAGGGCTGCAGAAAAGATTGACTGAATGTTTAGTACCCAGCCTCCCAAAAAGTAAGTCTTTAGTAAATGGTTATTTTCTAACCCCCCTTTTTTAGGAGGGGGAGGGCTCGTTGGGGAGAAGTAACAAGAATCCTGATTAGAAATCTTAGGGTCCTGAACATTATGAAAGTGCACACCTTTTCTGTGCCTGTATTTGCATTTTTCAGGAGAGTGGATCCATAACCGTCATCGGATTCTCAAAATATGACCATTACCCCCCAAAGGTTAAGAACTCACCTACTCTGTAAGGGATAGGTTTGGAATGAGATGAGTGCAGTGGTTTGGGGGAATTAATTCGTACCGTACCTTCCTTCCCAGTTTACACTGGTGCTAGTTTGAGAATATAAGAGAAGGTATTAACCCTGCCTGAAAATTTACAATCTGATTAAGAACTTGACACAAAAAGAAAATAATAGACAGTGGCCTTCAAGGAGGTAAGAATTTTAACTGTTTTAAAGGATAGGGAATCTTTAGGGGGGGCATTCCAGGAGTATTATTAAGAGTCAAGTTGAGTATGCTTTATGTGGACCTCATTGAAACAGTACAGACTGGAGATTAAATAAGGGAGTGCCCTGAGTGGCTAACAGGGAAATTGATACATTAACAAACACAGGGGTGACTTGATGGGAAGTATTTTTTAATTACTAAAAAGGAGAAAAACAGAAAAGGAGAGGATAGAGGATTGTTGCAATGTAGAGATAAGGATCTAAGCCACCTTGATGACAAATTAGAAAGTGAGGAAAGAGGAGAGCCCATAGTTTGTTGATTGAAAGAATGATTTAGTCAGGTGACGGAAAATGGGAAGGAAATAGAAAATTGGTAGGCCTGTCTGCAGACGCCAATGGTTACTATTTTTCCTTCCTCTTAGGTGCATCACTTCATGGAACTCTGTTGGGATAAATGTGTGGAGAAGCCAGGGAATCGCCTAGACTCTCGCACTGAAAATTGTCTCTCTAGCTGTGTGGACCGCTTCATTGACACTACTCTTACTATCACCAGTCGGTTTGCCCAGATTGTACAGAAAGGAGGGCAGTAGGCCAGCCCCTGGGACAATGACAAAAGAAGCAAAAGACTTGTTATTAAGCAGATTGAAGGGCCGGTGGGGGAAGGTTGTCAACCCACTGTCAGTCAGGTCAACTTCAGGCTATTACCAAGCCTGTTGGTACGAAAAAGGAACAGATCAAATGTTCAAAAAGTGAATTTTATTTATTTGGAATTCAGAAATTCCATGTTGTATCACAATAGTTATTCAATAAATGTCAATTCTCCAACTCTTTTTTTTTTTGGAATCCCATTTTAGGATTTAATATAGAAATCTCTGATTGGCAAGAACACTAGAAATAAATATGTTCCAAAGCCAGTACTGCAAATGGGAGATCTTAGGTTTTGATGAGCCACCCTAAGCCATATTTAAGGGGGCTGGAAGAAGCATCCAAGCTTTAGCCTAAGGCATAGAAGAGAATTTGGGGTTGAGCAAGGTGAAGAACAGGAAACAGCTTTATTGCTTATACGTGACCAAGAAAAGGTAAACATGGCAAACAAAACAGGCAAGATGTATATTCGCTGGGAAAGAGGCCTGCTAGTGTGGGAGGAAGGGAAAGTCAAGACCTAAATAGAAGCCACTTCCTGGAGATGCCTTGTTCCACTGGCCCATCTTCCCGAGTCTGTGCTTAGAATCAGTAATTTTATAGCACAGAAACAATGCTAAAAATATATATGCTGAAAATCCCTTCCAACAGATTTCACTTGCTCCAAGAACAAAACAATTGCTTTAGGTTAAGAGGTAGTAATTATAGACTGTTCTTCCCCCCTTGGGCCCCTACCAGTCCCAAAGGTAAAAATATACACCATGGAACACTGATAATTGAGTACCGAAGTATTAATATTTCAAATAAATATCCCAAAAGGTAGCACCTGCTTATAATCAAGGGATAGGGAACCTCTGGCCAACCATGTATTTTATGACTAAGAATTTTAATAGAAATCTGTTCTGTAAAGAGAACAAATTTAGTAGTTAGAACCACAAAGTATTACCACCTCATGGAATGCTGTCATAGTTATATTCTATTGCTGGTGTCTTACACTGTCCTGCTACCATGAAATATGTTTGTATTACACATGGGAAAAGTAAGGCTAGGGATGTTAACTTACCTGCTCTGAACCTCATACCCAATCAGTGGCAGAACCAAGACCAAAGTCTGAGTTTTCAAGCTTTTTACTCAGCCCATGAAGCAACCACCAGGAAAAAACAATGTGTCACCTGATCTGTCATAATGAAAAAATTCACTTGTGTTCTGCCAGCCTTCGTTCAAAGATGTTTTGGTTTCTTGAGAATTAACATAGTAGGGATCACAGTACAGTCATGCGCCACATAAGGATGTTTCGGTCAACAACAGACCCACGTGCAACAGTGGTCCCATAAGATTAGTACCATATAGCCTAGGTGTATAAGTACCCTCTGATGTTTGCACAACTATAAAATCACCTAACGACACATTTCTTAGAACGCATCCTCATTGTTAACCGACACATGACTGTATCTTAGCAAAGGGAAATAACCAAAGGCAGACTGGGAAGAAGTGGCTATGTCCCTGAGAAGCCTGTTTCATTCTGGAACTGATTGAACCTAGTTTCAGGGAAAACCTAAAGTTCATTAACAGATCTAAAAATGAACAAGGAAGATAACATTTAAATGGCAGTTGCTGCCCTGAATCCTGTTCAGAGCACCATTAGATGGCATGACTAATTCCTCATTCTTCCCCATTTGGTTGAGGACTTACCTAAGACAACTGAAGAAATAATTTTGAACACAAGTCCATTTAGGCAATATGCACCAATGGAACTAGAAAACCACTTTGTATCCAATTACCATGTTTAGGGGTATACTGAGTAGCCACTGACCCTGTCCAGCAGGGGAATTTGACAGAAAATCCTAGTCTCTTCTAATACCAGCTGTCTATGGATGTTATCATGAAGGGAAAATGTTCTTATGCTCATTTCCTCATTAAGTAAATAGGACCACACCTGTGGGGCCAAAATACAGAAAGAGCAAAGCACCAAGAATGAAGACAAAAAAAGTCAAGTTGTGGCACCTGCTATATAAACAGACGAGAGCAACTTGATGTTGCCTTATACCATCCTACACAGCACTGGTTCCAATCCACCTCTTGATCCCATTCCTTGCCTTCCCCAAATCCAACATTCCAATTGGTGTACCCAGGTCATTACTGGATTCAGCTTTCTGGGTCCTTTAATTTGCTGTATATGCACTCTATGCTAAAAGTGATTAATTGCCAAAAAATAATCTCTTCAAGAAAACTTAATAACAAAATACCAGATTCCCTATTAACAGTAAGAGGGTCAAGTTTAACAGGCCAAAATGAAAGATAAGAAGTCTGTGAGAACGTATACAGATGGCACAGGACAGCTCTGACCTCAGGCCCCCTGTGCTGAGCAATACAGTCAACAGGAAACCCCAAGGTGTAAAAGCTGTAAATAGCCAGGGTCTCATGGAAACTGGAGAGTGTTTCTTTCTCATTTAGTCATCCTCTGAACTCTCGGCAGACCTTTCATCTGTAGCCACTTTCCAATTTGTGCGTTTGTTTGTCCTCTCCTGGATTTCATTGTTAACTACAGGGATATGAACTTTTTTCTCTCTCTTTTTCCTCTTGGTTTTCTTAGTGTCTCTTTCCTCACTTTCCTCAGAACTGCTGGATGCGGAATCATCTGACCGGGAACTGTCACTTTCTGCCTCTAAGAATAAAGCAGGTTTTCTGAGAGACTTTTTCCTGGATTTTTTCTTGTGCTTATGTGGTTGTTTCCTTTTCCTGGTACTAGAAGCCCCAGTTTCTTCTGAGAACTCGCTTGAGGAATCTGCTGTTATATCTGTGGCTTCCTTTTTGCTTTTCTTCTGTTTTTTGTGTGACTTTTTTTTCTGCTTTTTTTTGTGGGCTTTCTTTGACTTCTTGTGTTTGTGAGATTCATGGGAAGATGATTTTACCTGGGGAGATGTTTTTTGTCCATTGGTAATATCTTGCTGATCACTACTAATAAAAAAAGAGAAACTTTTACCCAAGAAAATAAAAAGTGTATTTATATTTTACTATTCCACATTCTAGACAGGAAGTTGGGGGTTAACACCTAAATATTAAATCAGAGCTTTGACACAGGGTTACTAAGCGACTATCACCTTCACTGAGTTTTTGTTTCCTTATCTTTAAAATGAAGATAAAAATTCTAACCTGCCATACTGAATTACTGTATGGAATCCTATATATAAAACCTAAGTGCTATAGATACGCAGAACACCAATGAGGGAAAGGCAAAACACCAATGGTCTCCCAGCTAAGTTGCCTATTATTTCTCTGGTTACATTTTTAATGGCACATGTTATATCCTTTGTAAAAATCAGGAACTCAATTCATAGTCTGGACTTTGTACTAATCTTAGTTTGTAACTTTTTCTTCAGTAAGCCTATTTGCCTTACCTGTCTGATTCAAATTCTTCAGGGTATAACTCTTTATAACCACTGTGACCCCATCTGTAAGATGACATATTTTATTACACATACTATAAGGCAATGCATACATTTTTAAAATTAAGACAAATTAGACTTACGAGCACATGCTTACACAGATATACACAGAGAACAAAGAAAACAGAGATAAAGTAGAGCCAACGCCACATTATAGCTCAGTAACTTAGTTGGCTGTATTTTCTGTACCGCACACTATCATTTCAGACACAAAGGATTCCTTTGTCCATCTGTAAGAGAACTTGCCCTTCTCTTCCTTAAGAAACACTAAGGAACACTCATACTCTGCTCGTTAGCTGTGAAGTACTTCTCCAAAAACACTTCACAACATAATGCTGTCTACATTGGGACAATTTTTTTTAAATTACAACTTTACTGAGATATAATTCATATACCATAAAATTCACCCTCTTAACATGTACAATTCAGTGGCTTTTAGTATATTCAGAGTTGTGCAACCATCACCACTATCTAATTTCAGAACATTTTCATCACCCCAAAAAGAAACTCTACCTGTTAACTCTCCATTCCTCCCTCTTTTGTAGCCCATGGCAACCACTAATCTACTTTCTTTCTCTAGATTTGCCTATTCTGGACATATCATATAAAAAAGAATCAGACAAATGCCTTTTGTGTCTGGCTTTTTTCACCTAGCATAATGTTTTTAAGGTTCATCCATGCTGTACCATGTATCACTACTTTATTCCTTTTACTGCCAAATAACATTCAATTACCATTCAATATACCACATCTTGTTTATTCATTCTTAGTTGATAGACATCTGGGTTTCCTCTTTTTGGCCATTATCAATAGTTATGCTATGAACATTTGTGTACAAGTTTCTGTAGCGATAATTAATTTTTAAAAGTATACTTTCTCATCTCAGGCCAAATAGCATTAATGGTCACAAGAATTTAGTCACAAACCTGTCTGGCATGTTAGCTTCATAATCATATAACTTCTTGTTCCAGGATTTAGCCTTAAGAAAATCATCTTCTAATGTCCCAGAAATTTCATTCTTTGGCCTCCAATAGTCTCTTTGACTTTCTTCATCAAAACCATCACTACGCATCCGGCTATAAAACAGAAGAACTTTTAGGTTTAGAAGCAATCTGTGAGGTTACTTTATGGAACATCATGCACAAAATTCATTGAACAAGCTAAGGGGAGAACAAAACAACCTGATACCTAATGTTAAAAAAAAAAATCACGTGAGAGCCAGCCCTGGCCTAGTGGTTAAAGTTCAGCACTCTCACTGCTTCGGTAGCCCAGGTTTGTCTCCCAGTTGCAGAACCACACCACTCATCTGTCAGTTGCCACGCTGTGGTGGTGGCTCACATAGAAGAACTACAAGGACTTATAACTACGATATACAACCATGCACTGGGGCTTTGGGAGAAAAAAAAAAAATTGGGAAAATACATGATCTGTTCCTCTCTATAAGTCTTTACAGTTGTCCAATGAAAACCAGACCATTACTACTCATTCTATTACAGAGTACAGACAAAATGACTTCTGGACTGCGGCATGCTGTAGCTCCCTCACTGGTTTTCAACTAGGAGGGCATGCAAAGAAGGAAGCAGAGCATAATCACAGCTGGGGACATTTCAAACTACTCTAGAGATTTTGAAATACAACCCCTTCCCTGAAAACCAGCAACCTGCTATAGTGAGCAAGGCCTAACCCATGAGTATGTTGGGGTACGAGAACCACTGATCCCGCCTGTGCTTATATGTTGACTAACAGGTCACCAAGCCAGCTAATCAGTTATCAAAAATGTTTAAGGGCCTCCTATGTGCCAGGGACTGTTCTAACTGCTGGGAATATAATAGCAATTGAGGCAATCAGAATCTCTGCCCCTAAAGAGATTGTTATTAAAAATTTATTCACCATGACAAGCATTAATAGTCCACTTTAAAAAAAAATATTTTGTTCATGGAAATGCCACTTGGAATTGAACAACCAATACAAAACAAATCATCATCTTCAGTAACTGTACTTCTAAATTCTCAAAGGACCATCTTTTTAGAAAACAGACTGAAAAGATATTTATTTTTATGTTGAGACTCTGACTTCTTTAACATGGATACCCTGAATACTTTATTGTCTGAAGCCGTTCACACCCCCCAAAGTCCACATACTCCACAGGCACAATCACTCTCCTTAAATATCTTACTATTAACTATTTCCCTGGGTGGCTTTAGAAATCAGCATTATTACTTTATAGTCATTTTTCATACACAGAGCTCTACACTAGCAGGCATATGAGGCCCAAGAGATGTTCCCAATACTCAGACGCTTCTATACCTTCACGGGTAAGACAACTAAGCCTGCACAATCCTTCATATTCACATTCAAATTATTAAGAAGGTAATGTGAAAGGCTGTGTGACTTGGCAAAGATAGTGAGTAGATGGAGTAAACAAAAGGCTGAGAGAGAGAATGAAAGACTAACAGGGGAAAGGAGTCAATGATCAGCTAAGTGACCATAAGATACCAATAGAAAATCTTAAGTAAAAAGCCATCCAGCACAGTCAGAATTCACAGAATCTCTGAAGTTTACAATTGTTTAAGGTAGAATTTTTAAATTCTCCATTGCAAACAAATACAAAGAGTGAGGCCATATGCATCCTGGCCATTACCTTTATGCTTGGGTCTAGATTTATGAGAGTCAGAAGACTTAGGGACTCACAGAACTGAGCTCATCTATCTTTAGCACACCAAAGTGTTTTTAAACAAAAGTTGATGATTCTGAGTAAGATGAGAATTATTACAGTTCTCAGAGCTGCAACTTCACCTTGAACTGCTGGGTAACATTTCCCTTTTAGTCCCCCGGTAAGCATCTTCCATCTGTTTCTCCAGTTCTCTTATTTTCCACATATCCGATTCCTCCTGAATCTAGATTTTTTAAAAAGGAAAGAAATAAAAATAAGTTAAAAATAACTTTACATCACAGAAAAGTAACTGAAGATACAGTCTGCACTAATTATTGGATTACAGACTGGGTTACAATGAGGAACCTGGGAAGCAAATCCTGGTTTCTCTAGAGTGGTTAAAAAAATCTGACCCCGTAAATCACAAATAAGTAGAATTTTGCAGCAAAAGGAGAACTTTTTAACCCCTACAAAGACACACTTACCACCTCATCAATTTTGCAATTATGCTGCAATTAGCAAATGATAATGTCTTATGTTTCTAAAATGCTTTATGATTCTAATTGTATCATCTCAGTTGAAACTTAAGCAATCTTATGAGGAAAACAAAGCAGGTACCATTATTACATTTTACTGAGAAGAAACAAAAGCTCAGAGATTTTACCAAAGTCAAAAGCTGGTAAGGGCAGGTCTTTAAACTTTCTAGGCTAAGTCTCTTTTCACAACATTATAATCTTTGTTAAGCAAAGCAAAACAAAATAGAACAAACAGTATGAGAACTGCTGGAGAATTTCCTGAAAAGCAGATTACAACTGCCCAAAGAACAAGAATACACTTTATTTCTAAGTCTTCATGTAATGTTTTGTTCGATCTGTGGTTGGTTTCTCTCTTTTAGCCAAGACTTTCAAATCCAAGCTCACCACCCAGCTAGGGGTTGTTTAAGCTAACGACAGAGGCTGCTTAGGTAACAATTACACCTTCACTCACAATCAAAATATCAGGTAATATGATAGTAATAACACTTATGATCAAACTAGGAGTTGTACAGTTCACCAAAGAAAACCAAAGGGTCCTCGGCCCTCTTTTCATCATATGTGCTCTCCTAGGTGACTGCATCTCTTCTCATGACCTCTATCAATTGCCACATATCAATAATCCCCAAACCTTTATGTCCAGCCTCAACTTTTCTCCTTTCCTCCAAGTCTGAATTTTCACCTGTTTGGACATCCTATAAGCACCTCACCATCAACATGTACAAAACCAAACTAATTACCTTTCCCCTCACACTTGTCCCTTTGCTTTTGTTTCTCATCTCAATTAATGGCATCATCATCATTCACCCATTCAATATACATAACCCAAGATGTTTATATTCGATTCTATAATTATCATTATCATCCTATAAGTCACAAAGTTCTTTGGATTCTATCTCCTAAATTCTTCATCTTCATCAGTACTATCACTGCTTTCATGCCAACCCCTCACTCTCTCTCATCTGAAACACAGTATTTACCTAACTGATTTCTCTACTGTTTCACCCATCTGCTCTATCCCCCACCCAGCTAACAAATCGTCTTTCTAAAATACAATTATGTCACATCCTCCTTAAAAACATTTGATGGCTGCTTTATTGCCTAGAGGAAAAGTCTAATCTCCAAGCATCATAATCCAACTCTAATTTATCACTCAGGCCTCATCGTCACTATACCCCACATTCCCTATTTTCTGGATGCACACAATTTCTTGCCATGCCCCAAGTGCTTCATGCACTATCTGGTTGCCATGTTAGTACATGATGTTCTGTCTGGAATGATCTTTTACACCTGGCAAACTTGAAACTGTTCATCAAGAACTAGTTCAGGAGCCGGCCCCGTGGCCAAGTGGTTAAGTTCACGTGCTCTGCTTCGGCGGCCCAGAGTTTCATGGTTTGGATCCTGGGCATGGACATGGCACCGCTCATCAGGCCATGCTGAGGCAGCATCCCACGTGCCACAACTAGAAGGACCCACAACTAAAAATATACAACTATGTACCAGGGGGCTTTGGGGAGAAAAAGGGAGAATAAAATCTTAGAAAAATAAAAAAATAAAATAAAAAGGAATTAGTTCTAATATCAGCAACTCAAATACCACCAGTTCTGTGAAGCCTTTCCTAATTCCCCGAGGCAGATTTCACTATTCCTTCCTCAGTGCACTAAAGCACTTTGTATATGTCTCTGTTACAAGTACTTATCAAATTATATTGCAATTATCTATTTTATTCATCTTTGTATCTCCCAACTGTACCAAAATAATGCTAGGCGCACTGCATACGCTCATCGAAGGCTGAGAAATAACGAGGTTCTACCTCTCACCTTATTGTGAGCATCTGTGTGCCGGATGACATTCCTCAGGAGGACTTTCCCCAATGGAACCCGGGACATTCTTCAATCTGAAATGAATCAATAAATAACATTTAATAATAACAATTCTCTTTATTACTTGTCTTCCATTACAATGTTATAAAGAAGCGTATGGTAAAGGAACGATCACTGAACTGGAAGTCAGAGATCCTGAGGAATAGTTTTTCCTTCACCATTAAAAGGGGGAAATGCCTGACCACACTAATGTCAGGATGAAAGGAGATAATGTACACAGGAGTTCTTTGAAACTGCACAAAATTAAGTGCTTTCAAGAGCATCATTTTATTTAATCCTCAAAATAACTCTATTATTTTATATAAGGCAAGTAACTTCCTTCCTACTTGGTAGATGAAATTCCCTTAAAGCCATAACTTGCCCCAGGCGACACAGTCCAAGGCAAACGAGGTCCTGATTAGAAATCAACTCTGGAATCCCAAAATTAGTTTGCGAATACCTAGACTTGAGAGCCTCAGGGATCACAAATGTCAACAGTAACAAAAACTGAGACCCAAAACCATCGAATGCAGAGATACCCTCAATTTCTCCATTTAGGGGAATTTCATTTTCTATTCTGACAGGGATATTCACGTGTGCACTAGCAGGGGCTTTGTGCAACCACCCCACCACTCACTCACCCCTCGATCCTGAGGAAATCAGGCATCTTGTTAGTGTGAGACGAAGAACCACTCCATTACAAGATCTCCTCCGACCCAGGAAGCCAAGGAGTCAGGGCTCAAAGGCAGCTCTGCAGCTTCACCCGAGTCCTTCGTGAAAATGCAGCCTTCCCACGGGTTATTCTGCCCTCACCCGCGGCCCAGGCCACGGCTGCCTTTCCCCCAGCCCAGACCGACAATCTCTCCGGACCGAGGCCCGAGGCTGCGCCGGCGCGGGATCCGGACGGCGGGGCGGCTGGGGCATTCCCCGCTCACGCTCCTCCGGGATGGCCCCGGGGGGTGGGTTTCGCTCCCCAGAAAGGATGGGGACGCGCTGGAGGGGTATGGCCGTCGACTGGGCCCCAAGAAGCATCTAGCGTGCCTGAAGGGGGAGTTGAGGCTTCCAAGTGGAAGAGAGAAAAAACACCCCCATTTTTGTCACCGGGATCCCTGCCCCCCTGCGGCCACAGAGCTCCCGGTAACCTTCCCTCCAAACGCCCTCCCCACACAAATACACACAAACACACCCATACCGTGCGCCGCAGCCTCGCGTGGCGGGGGTGGGGGGAGGAAGCGGTCTGCGAGAAAAGCGAGCAGGCTTCCCTTTCAGACCGGAAGTCGTGCTCCTGAGAAATTCTTCCCACCAACAGGACGCCCAGAGACTCCCACAGGGAGGGTTTCCAGGACACTCTAGAGGTCGACAGGTGCAGAAGGGAGGCGGGCGGCTTCCTGAAAAAGAAGTGAGTCGGGCGGGCTCAGCTGAAAAGCTAGCCCAGCAGCAGAAGGGGGAGATTCCGGAACTGGATGTGAAAGGACCTTTCTGTCTGCAGCTTCCCGGACCCAATTACATGTTGTACCCAGTCTGGTTACCCTGGTAACATGTGTCGCGGTTTGTCAAGGAACTGAGAGAGGAGGTGAGTCTGCCGAACTGTGGAATGATTGTCTGTCGATTCAGTTCCCCATTTAGTTTGATCCTAATATAGTATTCGAATAACCCAAACCTCGTCTTTTCCTCATTCTGTGGCTGCTGTGGGACACGTCTCCAGTGAGGGAGGTTATCTCAAGACAGAGAGGATATTATTATTCTCATCTAGTGTTTACCAGGTGTTCCGGCCTCTCTCTATTAGCTTACTTAATCCTCACAGGAACCCTATGAGATAGGTATTATCGTCGTCGTTCTGGGAAGAATAACGTGAGGCACATATATAGATTATTTCTTAAGGTCGCACACCCAGGAAGTGATAGAGCTAAGACTGGAATCGAGGCTTCTGGCTGGAGCCCATGCTTTTAAATACTAGGCTATGCTGAGGATTGAGGAAGTCTCATGTGGCCCTCACCCCACACACACCTCTGGCAATTTCAGGACTGGATAGGCACCAGTCAGCCAATACCTAGGTACTGGAACAAGAAAATCACCAGGAAATCCAGACTTAAAGTGACTACTCTGTCCCCTCAGGGCTTGTGAGGTTCTAGGCAGAGGTAAGGCCCTATTTGAGAGGACAACTTGAGAATTTAGGAAGGGGTGGTAGGTAATTAGAGAATAAGGAAAAGATAAAGTGGTGCTGAGCCCAGTTTTTTAGACACAGGTGTTAAGGATAGCTGCTAACTTCACCCAAACAATTTATGACCTTTTCCTCCTCCCCTAAAAGAAGAAAGTAATCAATAGTTACAAAGACTTTCTTTTCCCTTAAGTCATGTCTTTCCACAGACTTAAGAGGCCTATTCACTTGAATCATGGAGTCATCCTCAAAGGGTCTGCTCAGCCAAGTTACTCAATTCTGGAACCTCCTAGATGATCTGGCTGAAAGCAATCCTGAGAGCTATGAGAAGTTCATTCAACAGCAATTGAAAGAGGGGAAACAGCTCTGTGCAGCCCCAGAACCACAGCTCTGTCTACAAACTAGGATCCTGGTATGTAGAGTCGGTGCCCAGGGATGGGGAGGTCCTGAATGAAATGATCCTGTAGTAGTGTGTTAGTGTGGGAGATTGTTTTCAAGGAGTAAGAATGGGACATTCATATTTGATATATTTTGGAGATCTCAAAATGAGCCATTTTTCTGCTAGAATGAAAATAAGTAATTTAATTATTTAATAAAGCTGCATGGAGTTGGAGATTTTTCAAATAAAGAGAACTTATTTAGTGTGGGAAGTAAGGAAGTGGTGAAACAGGGTCAAACAAATTCACCTGGAACAGCTGCTTAGATCAACTCCTCCTGCCTCCTCCCAGATACTCTGGGAGCAGCAAGTGGATTCTTGATGAAAAGCCAGCAGCTTTGGGGAAATCAGGTAACAGTCTAATTTCTCAAACACAGTTTTAATACATGCAATGACTTACTTGGAGCCTAAAGTTCTCACTCTTCAAATTCTTTGACCTTTAAGATATTTAAAAATAAAAAACTAGATTTTGAGATATGCAAAATTATTTGCTTTCTAGAAACCAAAAGAAAAAATACTTTTTATCAACCTATGTGGGTGGAAAAGGATCCCAGCTCCCCAGTCAACCACACATCCAGTACCTCTAAGTATTGGAAGACCAGAAGATATGTCTGAGGCATCAGGTACATAGAATTATGGCCGAGAAAACACATTAAAAAATTTTTATTGAGAATAAGCATGGACCAAATTTTACTTGGCAAAAGGCATTATAAGTGAAATATTTTATTTAGTTATAATGTAGTTAATGACTAATAAGTGTACCTTTATTGAATACTGTTTGGTTTTTCTAATAATATGAGCTGTTTTTAACCCAAATAAAATATAAGAATCGAATTTATACTCTCTAGCTTTATCAGGATTATGGCTTAACGTATTACCTGACAATATCCTTAGTGAAACAAGTTGTCTTCATTTCACACCCTCTGAATTACACACACAGATGTTTACACAGTCATCGATGTTGCCTATAATCCTGATGTTCTCCAGGCAGCAGAAAAGGACCAAGTAAAAAAAGATCAATTAATATGGATGGCCATGAAATGCATTGAGGAACAACTTCAGTTCACTCTCTCACACTCTTACCATATCACCAAATTTAGGATAAAAGGAAGCATTCAAAGGATGAAACAAAATCTGATGAGAATCCAAACTGACCCCACAGATTTAAGAGAGAAAATGAGAAAGGGTAAGTTAATGAATGGAAATAGAAAATTAAACTGATTTAAATTTGTTTGCATCCTGTGTACATTTTGCAAACTAGAAATCTCAATTTTAAAAGAAACTTAGATAAATATAAAGATTATATATTAGAAATATTAGCGTGTCCTTAAAGATTTTTAAATCCTGCATACTTTTAAACCAAATTCTTTGGTTTAAGACTCTTTTAAGATTCCCAAACTAATTTAGCTGCAGCTTTATCTGCCATCTCAGCTAACACTACATATAGCTTATGGCCTGTTAGTATTTTATGTTGTTGATTAATTTTGTGATTTCATCTTCACCCTTTTTTTCATAAAGAACTAACCCTTGAACAGATAAGAAGCAGTACTGTGAGCAACACAGATCACTTTCCTCAACTTTTACTGCCAAAAAACCAAGTTTCAGGCAAAACAGGGTGTCTGATAGAAGAGATGTCCAGTACAGAGATCCAGGTGGAGATGAAAAGACCAACCTATGAATTAAAAGTTGTGGTGGATCAAAATGAGAAACCTCTGAAAATTGAATTAAAAGTAGAATTACCTGGTATTAATTCAGTATCTCTCTGTGACCTTAGTGTTTCTGAGGTAAGTTGAATACATAATACTGTAAATTTGTATCAGTCAACATTCACTAGATCACGCTATAGTAACAAACTCTACAATCTCAGTGGTTTACAATAATTTGTCTGGTGACGTGTCAGCTAGCCCTGCTCTGCTCCACAAGTCTTGCGCATTTCAAGATAACAGGTGAAGGAGCAATTTCCATCTGAGATATGCCATTCTCATGGCAAAGGGAAAATAGAAATGGCCAAACCATGCAGTGGATCCTAAAACTTCCTCTCAGACATGGCATATGTCACTTTTACTCACATTCTGTGGGCCGAAGTCACAAGGCCAGGTCCTATATCAGTAGGGCTGGGAAGAATATCCTTTTCACAGCTGGCCACAGGAAGTTACATGGTAGAGAGATGTAATCCTTTTACAGAAGAAGAGCAACTAATTGGCAACAATCCTACAACCTACCACAGTCCACTCTCTTGGTCACAGACATTTGCTTCTCTCCCCAAGGAAGACCTCCAATCCCAGCATCAGATTCCAAATTACATGATTTTGCCATCGTAGTCCACCTTCTGCTCCTCTTGATCCACAAAGACAAGCTATCGACTCTCGTAACCCCATGCACCATACAATGTGGAATGAGGAGAGGATAACCATAGTTAGCGGTCTCAGTTCAGAAATGCGAAAAATATGAGCCAGAGCAGTTCTGAAATCCTGGTAGGCAGATATTGCAAGGGTCACTTTCCTGGAGGTAGATGTTCTTGCTTAGGTCCCATGACAAGGTTCGTTGATTACCTCGCCCCCTAGTTCCATTGTTTTCTGTGTCCTTCAGCTCCATTCTTTGGGAGGTTTTTTCCTTTTTCACTATCCACCTTGGCCACATCTGAAAATAACATTGGAGACTACGCTATCCTTGGGTGCTAAGGAGCTAACGCAGCCTGTTTCATGCCCACGGAATGTAAGGGTGCAGAGGTTATTTTAAACTAGTTTTAGTCCAGGCTGGCAGCATTTTATTTCTTTGATTCCCATCAGTCTACCAAAATTCTTCTTAGATATGTCGATTTTTCAATGGTCTGTCTCTTTTGACCTAATTGCTGTCATTTGGGCAAAATGTAAGGATCTACTGAGCTCCACCTTAATCCAGTCAGGTTTTAACAAAGGGTATAAAGACTTGTGATTTAGTCTTTGCCTCTAGGCTGTTTTAATCAGCCTTTGTTGATAAAAAGTAATTTTATCTTTTACTGGTTGAAAAGAAAAATTAGTTCCATTTTTCAGTCTTAGAATTTCTGGGCTCTGTATATTCCCTTTCAATTTTTCTTGTAAACTGGGAAATTCTTTTCTAAGGTCATCTTTTTGTAGTACCTTGTTAAATGTAGCCCATAGAACCAATGCATAATACCAACATTTCATTTTCCCATTTCTTTACCTAAAGCCACAAATTAACCAGATACATTATTTGTCTTCCAAATTATTGTGATAGTTTTACTCAGAGCTTTAGCGCTATAAAACATGGATCACCATCTTTCCACTCTCCAGTAAGTTTCCTTGCTCTTTGCTGTTCAGCCCCAAAGTCCATGCCACATAATTTACGATGGCAACATTCATCTTCTGGTACCATATCAGTTAATTTTCGATGTATTGTGCAGCAGTAACAAATAACCTCAAAATCTCAGGGATTTATATCAGCAATTTTAATGCTCATTGCCAGTCATTTGGCAATAAGTAGGTTCTTCTTCTCAGGGGTAAGGAGTGAATAACTGGGAACAATAATCTGGTAGCACAAACTTTAACCAGAAAATACTTTTCTATTTTCATCTTTTAAAATCTTTCTTGGTTTATTATTCTTAGGATGATTTACTGATCGAGGTCTCTGAGAAGTACAGATTACACCTGAATCTTCCAGAATCTGTGGATACTGAAATGACTACAGCAAAATTTATTAAAGAGAAAGCTACATTATTCGTCACGATGCCACTTGTGTAAATCAAGAGCATCACGTGTTTTGGGTTTTCAGTGCTAAAGTCATGGGAATTATAGGACCTTCATTACGGGTGAAGAGGTAGTGGTTTATCTTAAACACTAGTTTCATATTTTCTAAGAGTTCCTTTAGATGGAATGAGATTTTTTTCATCAGCTGTTTTTTTTTTTTTTTAACTCACTCTTTCTCCTCAAATAAACTTGGCATCAGGCAGAAACTACTAAAGTCTTGCCATGATATACTTGTTTTGAAGATATTTGTAATGGTCTTAAGTAATTTAAGTATCATTTGGGGAATTTTGTTTCTAAGTAACTTGTGAGAATTCCTGGTTTACTGGTTGAAAAAAAATTTTGTCTCGAGTAAATTTTTGCATTAGGAATAAGTCCTAGACTGTGCAAGATGTTTTTTATTACCAAGATGGGCCACAGCAATTAAAGTTTCCACCAGCAATAAAGATACAGGGCCTATGTAATAATATGCAAACCTCTGCTTCTATGAACCTCTGTACTTCTATAAAACAGCTCTGGCAGCAGTCTAAGCTACCCAAGCCAACCTTTAAATGTCAGATGTGGACTTGTCTTTGGATTGGATACATGCAGTAACAGTAACTGAATGTTATTGCACGTAAGACACAAAATACATCCAATTCTAGTTTAAGAAAAAGGAGTTGACTTTTGAGACAAGTGCCTTTCTCCTAATAATTTTAAAAATACAGAAGTAGGGGCTGGCCCCGTGGCCGAGTGGTTAAGTTCGCGCGCTCTGCTGCAGGCAGCCCAGTGTTTCGTTGGTTCGAATCCTGGGCGTGGACATGGCACTGCTCATCAAACCACGCTGAGGCAGCGTCCCACATGCCACAACTAGAAGGAACCACAACGAAGAAAATACAACTATGTACCGGGGGGCTTTGGGGCTTTGGGGAGAAAAAAGGGGAAAAAAAATAAAATCTTTAAAAAAAAAAATGCAGAATGTACTTTTCAACTCCTATACATCTAAGTTGTCAAACGGCTGTTCAATACCAAGCTATCAACTTTCCAATTTATATCACAAGTAAGCAAGGTTCATTTCAAACTTTAAACATCCCTTAATCGTCTTTTCTAGATACAAAACAGCTTCCTTGTAATTATTGGTTTCTAGTTCAACATAAGGTCTTTAAATGAGGTCCTTCTTAATTTTAAAGCTTTTTAACTTTAGAAACTAATGTTGTATGTGTAATAGAAATAACTAATATATGACATTTAAAAACAAATATAATTTTCTTAAACCTGGCCTGGATCTGAATTCTCCTAGCAATAGAATAGTACATCATCAAAGTTTTCCACAAGTGTATAACGTCCTAAAATTAACAAACCTATTATATTCTCATCCCTCATAAAACTTGGAATGCTTTCATCTTTCCTTCTACAAAATCGCTGTCAAATCACATTCCTAGAAACTCCCATACCTCCCCACGCAGAACTAACTGAATCATCTACTCGTGCAGTCACAGCACTTAGGTGTTACTTGTGTCAGCAGCTATGTGCCTGTACACTCATTACTAAAGTGCGTATCAAGATCTAACAACGCTTAAAGTTAAAATGTTAAATTGACAACCGATTTTGCAAAACATGTCACATATTATTTCAATGGATTTTATATTCATAAAAACATATCTCACCCTCCCTACAAAAAGCAAAACTTTGCCCAAGAGCATTAACTAATGAACTGTGGAGTAAATTTGAATTGTATCAAGTTTTTTCCTCAAAATTGGAAATTATTTGAGATGGACATTAATTATCTTTGATTTAGGAAATTTTTCTACAAACTTGGTTTTAGAGGGATTATCAGCAGTGATTATATTCCCATGTATTCCAGGGCTTGTGCATTACTAGGTAATGAGTATTCCTTGCAACACATTCCTGTCATCTCGCGTTGGTCAACTCCTCTTGTAACCATGCCTTGGGACATCATATCTTCACTCACTCAGGACTGGAGTTAAATATCTAACAGAGCTACACCCCAACACGAGGTGCTTCAGTAACTCCTTGAGCTTAAACTATCCTCCTAAACTCAGTCCTTATTTTACCAATTCTAGAAAACCAAAATGTATCAAGAGCTTATATGTACATAGCTGTCCCTGGTCTTAATCATTTAATGTGAAAAACAATTACCAAAAGATCAAAAATTAGGCAAGACACATTAGAAATATACAGTTTAAATTTTTTTTTTTTAATATTGGCACCTGAGCTAACCTTTGTTGCCAATCTTCTTCTTTTTCTTTTTTTTCTTCTTCTCCCCAAAGCCCCCCAGTACATAGTTGTATATCCTTGCCGTGAGTGCCTCTGGCTGTGCTATGTGGGATGCACCTCAGCATGGCTTGATGAGCAGAGCCATGTCCGCACCCAGGATCCAAACCGGCGAAACCCTGGGCCGCAGAAGTGGAGCACACGAACTTAACCACTCGGCCACAGGGCCAGCCTATATAGTTTAATTTTTAAACAATCTAATTTGAACCAAAAAACACTACTTCTAACTTTTTTTCTTTCAGTTCTGGTAAGAGAAATAGAATGAATCCAGATTTAAATTATAGCTCAGATTTTTAATTCAGAACAATTTTTATTAGAAGGAGTTTTTATTTTTCTATCAAGGGAACAACAGAGCCATAAGCATTAGCAAAGAATGAATTGTTTTTGAAGTTTCATGTATTTGAACCAGATGTGGCTCATATTGACGATGGTCCCCTGTGATAAGCTTGTTCCTTCTGCATAATCTTCAATTCAAGCTAAAATTACTAAATACTGAAAAATCAGATTAATGTATTGAATTGTCTTCATAATAATACAGCAAGGATGTTTGCGGAATATACGGAGTGTCACTTGTGCACCATGTAATAAAAGATTCAACACTGAAAGACCTAAATTTCAGGGGATAGTCCACGTAGTACATATACAAGGAAGCACTGGTCAGATTTATTTTAAATAGTCATAAACAATTCCACGTATTTATTGAAACATATCAATTCAATAGAAAGTCTGGAATTGTAATAATGTTCCCAATTCATTTTTATTATCCTAAATATCACCTCCTCCTTCCTCGCCACAGAAGAAAGGCAAATTGTAACAAAATAGAAAAAAATATTTAGGCTGATAAGGAAGCATGCAACCTAAATAATTTTTTCTCTGCAATAGGATTTTAGGACTTTCTTATTTTACATGAGACAACACTGGGGTGGAAAAACACAGAACACTTTTTTTGTACACATTTAATATTTTTTCCTTTATCCAAGTAGACATGACCACTTTGTTTTGGCCATGATCTTTTAGCACTCCAAACTGTTCACCAGTGTATCTCTCCCCCTCTTCTTTTCAGACAGGACTTGGTGATAAATGGACTTTGGCACATACCTCACTAGAAATCATATTTTACATATGTACACTTATTCCATAGTTACTTGACACAGTTTGCCAAAGTTATTTGAGTAATAAATTCTGGTAATTAAGTTCATTTGCAAGTAACCACCAGTTAATCTTGGAGGAAAAATTCTACTTTCACAACTTCTCTCAGTTAAATTCTATAAGAATATTCTTTTATTTGGAGATAACTGTGGAATTCTGCTCTCAGAATTATACATTTAAGTTGTTTACATAACTACCCATACAAATTCTCACTTATACCAAGTAGCTGGTTTATATTTATATCTTCATCTCAAGAGGGGAAAACAACCATTTCAGGATTCATAGAAAACTAAAGAACAGTTGATTTAAGAGGTCTAAGAAAATGGTGACTTTTAAAATTTCACTTATTTTCCTTTAAGTTCTCTACCCTTCCTATCCCTGATAAACCAAGATCATGTAACAGAAAAATTTAAATTAGGGTTAAATTCCAAAATCAAGCTTCAATTCAAAGAGAATTCTCTTTTCCAAGAGAACTAATTTTCCTGACTTCTCTTTCCCTCAAATCTAAGCAAAAGATGTGAGGCAATTAAATTTCAAAACCTCAAGGTTTCATCCAGGTTACTTTTCGAACCTGTCTCAATAGGGAACCACAATTCTACTTCTATATTTCCCAGTGGAAGTACTTATCACCAAAGGGCTAGGCCACATGTCCCTTGACTAGGAGTACACAGCTTAAAATCTGGTGTTTATTAAATGTGCACAATATTTGAGTGTAATTGGCATTTAAAAAAATTCAGTAATGCACATTACAAATAACTTATCCGGACAGACTCAAAAATAACTGGTTAACTTTAAAATAAAAAGAATACCTGTTTAATAACATATTTATATCTTGATAAGAATGAACCAGTGTGACCTGGGAGAGTCTAGAAATTCTTGGGTTAATTATAACAACATAGTGATAGGTTTTTCAAGGTACTTTCTAAACTCAGCAAGCCATTGGGCTCCAACTGCTCCATCCACAACCCGATGATCACAACTGAGTGTAACAGACATCATGCTAGCCACATCAAATCTAGAAAAAGATAAAAACATTATTAGGTATTCTGAAAGCAATCACTAGATCTGCCAGTAACCAGCCCAACTGCCAACTCCTACTCTTAATCCCAACCAGGTATCACCATTTTCCACCAAGTCTTCATGTCCTGTATACCTCTAGCTCATATTAATAGCCTGAAGAAATAGAGCAAACAGCCATCTGGAGCGTGGGTCAGCGAACTACAGCCCACAGGCCAAATCTCACCAAATGCAGGTTAATTAGGATTCATTTATGTATTCCCTATGCTTGCTTTCACACTACAATGGCAGATAACTGCAACAGAGACCACATGATCTGAAAAGCCTAAAATATTAACTATCTGGCTCTTTAATAAAAAGTATACTGACCCCTGACTTACAGTAAATAAGGTCTCCCATCTCAAATAGGATTAACTACATTTAGTAAAATAAGAGATGCTGCCCTGAGAAACTTCATTCTATACTTACGTCTGACTCTACCTGAAGCTTCAATATGCCATGCCAATAACTGTAAAACTGAGACTCAAGAACAGGTGTAATGTAATGAAAATGAGCTTACAACTCCCTCTCCATTTTGGCACTCACCCTTTTTCATTATCAGCTGGAAGCAGTCTATCCTCTGAAGCACCAATTGCCAGAATACATGCTTGAGGTGGGTTAATAATAGCAGAGAAGTTCTTAATTCCAAACATTCCTAAATTGGAGATTGTAAAAGTGCCACCCTTGAAAAGAGATTAAAAACAGATCACGTTAATTGCTCGTCAACATAAATAAGAAAAAATGACAACTGTTTGTGAAAGACTTTAAGATAATCTTTTACTCTAAGAAGGCCTCTGAACTGTCATAAGAAAGAAAGAGAGAAAGAAAGCAAAGGAAAATGGAATATGAAGTGATGGATACGTTAATTAGCTTGACTGTGATCATTTCACAATGTATACATATATCAAAATGTCAAGTTGTACACCTTAAATATACACAATTCCTATTTGCTAATTATACATTAGTAAAACTGAAAGAAAAAAAAAAGGCCTGAATGGAATACACTTTACTGAAAATATGCAACATTTACAATTTGAATAAAAGTCAATTGTGTGGCACATTAGTTGGAAAACATCCTATTTTCAGCTTTTGACAGGCTACTCAATTTTTATTTTCAGGACCTTGTGCCAGTGAGAATACAAGGTAGAATCAAAAGGTGTAAATCCATTAAAAGCATAATGGTAACCTTAAAAACAACACAGTTCTTAACATTCAGAAGGTTAATAAATAATACCTTACCTGGAATTCGTGTGGCTGTAGTTTACCCTCTCGTGCTTTGGTTGCTAAGGAAACAACATCATTAGCAATGGTTTCCAGTCCTTTTATATGTGCATTAAATACAATAGGTGTGATGAGTCCTGCAGGAGTACTGACTGCAACGCTGATATCAACAACATGATTTCTATTTAAAAAGAAAAAAAAGAGATCTCAATAATTATCAACAATGTTTATTAGGAGCTTATGTGTCAGGTTAAGCAAGAATATTGATATTTACTTCAGTTTGTGTACTGCTCAGCCAGAGAGATATCTTTCCTGTTTTTACATTTTGCTGTGCCCTCTCCTTGGTCTGCACTTTTTTAAATGAATGAGAAATGTGTTAGTAGGTTGGTTTCACATGCACTCTCTAATTCCCTGCCTCCTCTGCCTTGACTAACACATGGGTGTAGGTGGGGAAAAAAGGCTCAGAGCATTCAGTGAGAATTAAAGAGAACTCCTTGGATTGTGAGATGAAGTGTTTGGCTGCAGTTGAGTCTGCAAGCAGAGCTTGAGCAGATGAAAGGAAGAGTGAAGGGAAGGAACTGCATTCTGGGAGAAACAGGAGAGCTAAGGATGTAGGGTGGTCATGTCTCAGAATATAAAAGTAGGATTCCTAGGGCCAGCCTGGTGGCTGAGTGGTTAAGTTCGTGCATTCTGCTGCGGCGGGCCAAGGTTTCACTGGTTCCAATCCTGGGCACAGACATGACCCCGCTCATCAGGCCATGCTGAGGCAGCGTCCCACATGCCACAACTAGAAGGACCCACAACTAAAAATATACAACTATGTACCAGGCGGCTTTGGGGAGAAAAAGGAAAAGAAAATAAAATAAAATCTTAAAAAAAAAAAGTAGGATTCCTAATCTTTTTCTACACCAGGGCACCTTTGCACTGGAGTTCCTTCTCAGAATACATTTTTTTTAACACAGAAAATAAAATGCTCAAATTACCAGAAAATCAAAAAACTACACTGAAAATCAGATATCAAACTATTCAAAAAACAAAAGTGTGATATATGTGCTTCTGTATTAATAACAAGATCTTGCAGCAGGTCTAATAATAGCTATGATTTTGAAGTGATGATAAGTAAAACAATATATATTTTTTTTAAACATTGGCACCTGAGCTAACAACTACTGCCAATCTTCTTTTTTTTTTTCTTCTGCTTTTTCTCTCCAAATTCCCCCAGTACATAGTTGTATATTTTAGTTGTGGGTCCTTCTAGTTGTGGCATGTGGGACGCCACCTCAGCACGGCCTAATGAATGGTGTCATGTCCGCGCCCAGGATCCAAACCAGCGAAACCCTGGGGCCACCAAAGCAGAGCGCACAAACTTAACCACTCGGCCACGGGGCCAGCCCCAGTAAAACAATATTTTGAGACATGTGCAACAACCACAATGTGATATCAAAATAATGTTACTGGTTACCAGCACAAGTACTGTTAATACCTCTTTTTTTTTTTTTTTTAAAGATTTTTTTTTCCTTTTTCTCCCCAAAGCCCCCCCAGTACATAGTTGTATATTCTTCGTTGTGGGTCCTTCTAGTTGTAGTATGTGGGATGCTGCCTCAGCGTGGTTTGATGAGCAGTGCCATGTCCCTGCCCAGGATTCGAACCAATGAAACACTGGGCCGCCTGCAGTGGAGCACACAGACTTAACCACTCGGCCACGGGGCCAGCCCCTGTTAATACCTCTTTTATTCTCTACATTTATAATAGGAGGAAAAGCTAGATTTCAGTTGCAGGTTAGTGGAAAAGAATGATTTTTTTCCTCATCCAAGTTGCCAAACTCCTGAATTATATCCACATCTCCTTGGGGTCTGTTTAAGGGCCCCTGCTAAAGTGTTCTGCAATCGAGAAAAAGTTAAAACTTCACAAGAAGGAAGAACTCCAGCTCATTCTAGGCACAAGCTTTAGAAGATTACAGCTACCAAATCCCTCAATGTGCCCAAGCTGGCCTGATGGAGCGGGCTTTTGTCACTTGCAAACATAGGGACCTGCTCTAGCAAAAGTGTGTGACCCTTAGCAGCTACCACAGCTGTGCTCTGGTTAAGGTACCACATGGCAAATAACTTCTTTCTTAGTAAAATTATCTTGTTATTACAATATTATCTAAAAATCTTCCTCATAAGAGAGTACAGATGGTGTTTCCTATCTTGTTCACCACCGAATCCAGCAAACAGTACATGTTCAACAAATATTTGTTGAATGGCTGTATGAACAAACGAATGAAGGGCATTTAGTAAGAATTAATGACTAATTCATAGAACTTGCTTTGCAACCTTGATCCTTTCATCTAAGTAGTGTTTCTTCAGATATTCTTAAAAAGTTAAACATATATTTACCCTATGACCCAGCAACTCCACTCGAAGGAATCGACTGAGAAATGACAACATGTCAACACACAGAATTGTATGCAAATGTTCATAACAGCCCTCTAAAAGATAAGTCTATGTTTTAATACCAGAATCTATCAATGTGACCTCATTTAGTAAAATGGTCTTCACAGGTATAATTAGGATCTTGAGATGAGATCATCCTGGACTATCTGGGTGGGCCATAAATCCAATGCCAAGAGTCCTTATAAAAGATAGAAGATAAGACACAGCCACAAAGAAGGCCATGTGAAGATGGAAGGAGAGGTTGGAGCTATGCAGTCACAAGCCAAAGAGTGCCTGGAGCCACCAAGGAAAAAGAATCAGCAGATTACCCGGTATGTGTGACAAGACTGCAAAATGGTTTAAAGTTCTCTTGGGGAGTTTCAGAAAAATTCATGATAAGTACAGAGAAAACTAGCTCCCTCATAGGCAATCATTAATATCAGTTAGGTGAGTATTCATGGTATTTACATATCTTAGTCATCAACAATATTTTCATTGGAATAAAAATATTAACACTGAATACTGATTTATTCAAAATTTGTGCTACATCAACTTGGTAGGATGATGGTGTGTATGTGTGTGTGTGCGCACACACACGTAAGAAGAACACAACACAGCTAAATCTTAATCTTCTTTAACAATAAGTCAGTTGGTGAAGTAAAACATGAAAAATTCATAAAAGGCAACAGAAAAATGTTATTTAGAAATATGAAGGTAAATATCAGAAGAAATAATAGTTTAAAAGTTGTGTTTGCATCTTGGGAGTAGAGCTCAGATTACAGGTCAAGTTGGTCACTGTAAACCATGGAGCAATATTCTAAAGTATATACTATTCTTTTAATAAAAACTAAGTTAATAATAATACAAGAGCCTACACAGTAGAAAAAGCCTAGGCTTAGGAATCAGAATTCTGGTTCCAATCACAATCCTGCTACTTACTAACCTATTAACTCAGGGAAAGTTACTTAACTCACTGAGCCTCAGTTTCTTCATCTAGAAAATGGATGTGAAAGCACCTAACTCATAAGGTGGTCATAGGATTAAATGAGACAAATGTGGAAGACACTGAGCACCATGCCGGTCACACGCCACCATAATATTAACAAATACTGGATTTTGGTTGTTTTCAATTTTGCTCCCACCCCTCAAGTTCAGCAGAACTAAAAGGTGAACAAAACCCATTTCAAGCCAGCTTTGTGAGAGTCATCATCAACTTAATTATACATATCTGTACAGTTATCTCCCTTTGCTAAACTCATATAAAGAATTTGTAGTCTCTACTAACTAAATTTAGCACTATCTCATAAATAGTTTTATATTGTTTTCAAACTGTTTTACCTACAGAACTCACGTTCCACTCTGTATTCCATTTTTCCTTACCTCCTATACTCCTAGTCATATATAATGCAAGAAAACTGCTGATGAATATATACCTTCCCTACTAGTGTTATACTTACTGTCTTATAACTGTGTCCAGCCAAGAAGAATTTGCTTCAGGAACTTTTAAACATGCTAAAGCTGAAGCTTTTATGATGAAATCATTGACGGAAATTTTGCTTCTTCCTTCTAACATCTGCAAAGATAAGAAACCATTGTAGTTTCTTAAATTCTCTTCCCAAAGACTGAAACTATATAATCTCAGGGGGTTAGGGGAGGACACACACATACAAATGTTCTGAGGTGGAAAGGATGAAATAAAACCAAAAGTTGGTTCTTTCATCTTTTTAAATTTAGGCCTTTGCAGCTGTTAAGCTTTCTGCTAAGCACTGCTTTAGCTGCATCCCATAAGTTATGGTATGTTATGCCGTCCTTTTCATTTATCTCAACAAAACCAAGTTGGTTCTTTGAAAAGAACAACAAATGCCAAACATTTAGGTAGAGTGACAAAGAAAAAGAAGATTCAAATTCCTAAAATCAGAAACGAAGTAGGGGACATTACTATCTACCTTACAGAATTAAAAAGGATTACAGGTAATACTATGGAACAAACGTATACTAACAAATTAGATAACCTGGGTGAAATAGACAAATTCCTAGAAAGATAGAAACTACCAAAATTGAATCAAAAATAAACAGAACCACTGAATGGATTTATAACTAGTAAAGAGACTGAATTGGTAATTAAAAAACTGGAAAAGCAACATTTGAAAGCCTAGACCCAAATGGCTTCCCTGGTGAATTCTATGAAATATTTAAAGAATTACAATCAATTCTTCACACACTCTTCTAAAAAATAGTGGAGGACAGAACACTTTCTCACTTATTCTATAAGGCCAGTATTGGCCTGATACCAAAAGTAGACCAAGATATCTCGATTAAAAACAAGAAAAAAACCCCTACAAATCAACATGCAAAAATCAGTTGCATTTCAAGGAGTGATGTCAGCATCATGGCAGAGTGAGCTCTCCCCATAAACTCTCCCCTCTAAGATACAACGAAAAGGACATTCATATTCCAACAGAGGACATCCACACAACACAAAAGGTGAATGAGAGACCCACACAGCCACACACATTGGAAGGTGGAGGTGCTGGAGCACCACCCCCAAGGAAGTGATACAAGGTAAGAGAAAGCTTCTCTTTCTGCTTGAAGGGAAGCAACTCAGTGACTCCATGTGGTTCCACAAGAAAAGGGGGGAGAGAGCGGTGGCCCTCCGCAGGAACACCATAGATCTCTGAGGTGCCTCTCAGCCCAGGGGAAAGCCCCACACAGAGGTGACTAGCTATTGTAGGGGTGTCTTCATCAAGCCAATGCTCCAGGAGAGCAGATATCAAGGGCAGAGCAAGAAGCCCTAAGACTGCACAGAAGAAAGAAAGCGCCCCAGCACCTGGGAGCTGTCCTGCAGATTGCAGCAGGCTCCAAATACGCAGTTCTTGACTCCAACCCAGTGGCAAAAGGCGGAAGTGACAATGAAATACTACCATAATGTGGAGGCACATATCCATGCCATCTAGCAGTATGAAAAGACATATTAAATCTCCAGACCAGAAGGAAAATGATAACTGCCCAGAAATCAACCCTAAAGACACAAAAATCTATAAACTACATGACAGAGAATTCAAAATAGCTATCATTAAAAAACTCAATGAGTTAAAAGAGAATGCAGATAGTTCAACAAATTCAGGAGCTACCCCACAAAAGAGTTCAAACTATAAAGAACAACAAACTAGAAATATTGGAGATGACAAAAACAATGGATGAGACAAAGCAGAACATGGATTCCCTGAACAAGAGACCTGATATCATGGAGGAACGAATCAGCAATATTGAGGACAGAATTCTAGAAACGCTCCAGATGGAGAGAACTAAGACTAAAAAGAAATGAAGAAAGTCTCCAAGAAATATCTGACTCACTTAGGAAATGTAACATAAGGATTATAGGTATTCAAGAGGGAGAAGAGGAGAATGGTGCAGAAAACTTGTTCAAAGAAATAATAGCGGAGAACTTCCCAAACCAGGGGAAAGAGATGGAAATCCACGTGAAAGAGGCCAACAGATCTCCTACTGCAAGGGAAATACTAGCGAAGCTGGCAAAAGTCAATGACAAAGAAAAAATACTAAGAGCAGCAAGGCAGAAGAAAATGATGCACAAAGGACAAAGGAAATCCTATCAGGCTTTCAGCAGATTTCTCAGCAGAAACATTACAAGCTAGGAGAGAGTGGAATGATATACTCAAATCTTTGAAAGATAGAAACTTTCAGCCAAAAATACTCTATCTACCAAAAATATCCTTCACATATGATGGAAAAATAAAAACTTTCCACAAGACCCTAACCCACTACAAGAAATCCTCAAGAAGGCCCTCATACCTGAAAAGAAGAGAAGGGGTTACAGAGCCCTGAGTAAGGAGATAAATAGGCACACAAGATCAGAAAATTGTAGCTATCCATCAGAACAAGTTAGCAAACACTCAAGTAAAATATTAAAGGTAAAGGGAAGGAAAAAAACAAAAACTAAGATAATCTTGTAATTTTAAACACAAACTCACAACACAAGATGGAATAAGATGAGACAAAAACAACTTAGGCTGGGGCCAGCCCAGTGGCACAGCATTTAAGTGCACACGTTCCGCTTTGGTGGCCTAGGGTTTGCTGTTTCGGATCCTGGGTCCCGACATGGCACTGCTTGGCAAGCCATGCTGTGGTAGGCATCCCACATATAAAGTAGAGGAAGATGGGCATGGATGTTAGCTTAGGGCCAGTCTTCCTCAGCAAAAAGAGGAGGATTGGCAGCAGTTAGCTCAGGGCTAATCTTCCTCAAAAAAAAAAAAAAAAACTTAGGAGGGGAAGAGGAAGGTGATTGAGTCAGCTTAGTCTAAGGAGATAAGAGGTCATCAGAAAATGGACTATCTGATCTAGGAGATTTTGTATACAAACCTCATGGTAACCACTAAACAAAAAAGCAGAACGAGAGGCAAATAATAAATAAGGAGAAAACTAAGAAAGCCAGCATAAAAAACTACCCAACTGAACTGGTAGTCCAAAACACACAAGATGAGTAACAAAGGAAATGCAAGAGAACCAGAAAACAAGTGATAAAATGGCAGCATGAAGCCCTGATATATCAACAATCACTCTAAATGTAAATGGGTTGAATTCTCCAATACAAAGACATAGAGTGGCGAGATGGATTAAAGAACAGGACCCAACAACATGCTGCCTCCAGGAAACACACCTCAGCTCCAATGACAAACACAGGCTCAGAGTGAAGGGATGGAAGACATACTCTAAGCTAATGGCAAACAAAGGAAAGCAGGTGGTGCAATACTTCTAGCAGACAAAGTAGACCAAAATAAGACAGGAAGAGAGACGAACAGGGACAGTATATAATGATCAAAGGAACACTCCACCAAGAAGATATAACACTTTATAAATATCTGTGAACCCAACACAGGAGCACCAAAGTACATCAAGCAACTATTAACAAATCCAAAAGGAGACATTAACAACAACACAATAATAGTAGGGGATCTCAACACTCCACTCACATCAACGGATAGATCATCCAGATAGAAAGTCAATAAGGAAACAGTGGAATTAAATGAAAAACTAGGCCAAAGGAACTTAATATAGATATATATAGAACACGCCATCCAAAACCAGCAGATTACACATTCTTCTCAAGTGCACATGGAACATTCTCAAGGACAGACCATATGTTGGGAAACAAAGCAAGCCTCAATAAATTTAAGAAGACTGAAATCACATCAAGCATCTTTTCCAACTATAACGCTATGAAACTACAAATTAACTACAAGAAAAAAGCTGAGAAAGGGACAAAAATGTGGAGACTAAAAAACATGCTACTGAACACCAATGGACCACTGAAGAAATTAAAGGAGAAATCAAAAAATATTTGGAGAAAAATGAAAATAAAAACATACCATACCAACTCATATAGGATGCAGCAAAAGCAGTCCTAAGAGGAAAATTCATCACAATACAGGTTCACCTTAACAAACAAGAAAAATCCCAAATAAGCAATCTCACAGTACACCTAACAGAATTAGAAAAAGAAGAATAAACAAAACCCAAAGTCAGCAGGAGAGAAATAATAAAAATCAGAACAGAAATAAATGCAATTGAAACAAAAAAGACAGTAGAAAGGATCAATGAAACAAAGAGCTGGTTCTTTGAGAAGATAAACAAAATTGACAAACCCTTAGCCAGACTAAAAGGCACAAGAAGAGAGAAAGCTCAAATAAATAAAATTAGAAATGAAAGAAGAGAAATTACAATGGATACCAAAGAAATACAAAAGATTATAAGAGGATACTATGAAAAGCTATATGTCAACAAAATGGACAATCTAGAAGAAATGGATAAATTCTTAGACTCTTACAACCTCCCAAAGCTGAACCAATAAGAAATAGATAATCTGAATAAACAAATCACAAGTAAAGAGACTGAAACTGTAACCAAAAACATCCTAAAAAATAAAAGCCCAGGACCAGAGAGCTTCCCTGGAGAACTCTACTAAACAGTCAAAGATGATTTTAATACCTATCCTTCTCAAACTATTCCAAAAAATTAGGTAAGACAGAACACTTCCTAACACATTCTATGAGACCAACATCACCTTGATACCAAAGCCTGACAAGGACAACATAAGAAAGGAAAACTACAGGCCAATATGGCTGATGAACATAGATGCAAAAATCCTCAACAAAATATTGGCAAACCAGATACAGCAATACATCAAAATGATCATAGACCGTGATCAAGTGGGATGTATACCAGGGACATAGGGATGGTTCAACATCCGCAAATCAATGTGATACACCACATTAACAAAATTAGGGATAAAAACCACAAGATCATCTCAATAGATACAGAGAAAACATCTGACAAGATCCAACATCCATTTATGATAAAAACTCTTAACAAAATGGGGATAGAATGCAAGTACCTCAACATAATAAATGTCATATATGACAAACCCACAGCCAACATCATACTTAATGGGGAAAAACTGAACGCCATCCCTCCAAGAACAGGAACAGGACAAGGATGCCCACTACCACCACTCTTATTCAACACTGTACAGGAGGTTTTGGCCAGAGCAATTAAGCAAGAAAAAGGAATAAAAGGAATCCAAATAGGAAACGAAGAAGTAAAACTCTGGCTGCTTGCAGGCAACATGACTTTTTTTTTTTAAAGATTTTTATTTTTTTCCTTTTTATCCCCAAAGTCCCCCAGTACACCATTGTATATTCTTAGTTGTGGGTCCCTCTAGCTGTGGTATGTGGGATGCTGCCTCAGCGTAGCTCGACGAGCAGTGCCATGTCTGCACTCAGGATTCAAACCGACCAAACACTGGGCTGCCTGCAGCAGAGCATGCAAACTTAACCACTCGGCCACGGGGCCAGCCCCAGGCAACATGATTGTATAAATAGAAAACCCTGAAGAATCCACTGGAAAACTATTAGAAATAATCAACAACTACAGCAAAGTTGCAGGGTACAAAATCAACTTACAAAAATCAGTTGCATTTCTATACTCTAATAACAAACTAACAGAAAGAGAACTCAAGAATACAATCCCACTTACAACCTCAACAAAAAGAATAAAATATCTAGGAATACATTTAACCAAGGAGATGAAAGAGGGACCAGCACGTGGCCAAGTGGTTAAGTTTGCATGCTCCACTTCAGCAGCCCAGGATTTCCCCAGAATCTACACCTATGTACTGGGGGTCTTTGGGGAGAAGAATTAAAAAAAAAAAAAGATTGGCAACAGTTGTTAGCTCAGGTGCCAATCTTTAAAAAAAAAAAAAAGGAGGTGAAAGACCTACACAATGAAAACTATAGGACATCACTGAAAGAAATCGATGAGGACATGAAGAAACGGAAAGATATTCCATGAACATGGATCGGAAGAATAAACATAGTTAAAATGTCCATACTACCTATAGCAATCTACAGATTCAATGCAATCCCGATCAGAATCCCAATGACATTCTTCATGGAACTAGAACAAAGAATCCTAAAATTCATATGGGGTAACGAAAGACCCTGAACAGCTAAAGCAATCCTGAGAAAAAAGAATAAAGCTGGAGGCATCACAATCCCTGACTTCAAAATGTACTACAAAGCTATAGGAATCAAAACAGCATGGTGCTGGTACAAAAACAGGCACACAGATCAATGGAACAGAACTGAAAGCCCAGAAATAAAACCACACATCTATGGACAGCTAATCTTTTGACAAAGGTGCTAAGAACATACAATGGAGAAAAGATAATCTCTTCAATAAATGGTGTCGGGAAAACTGGACAGCCACACACAAAAAGTAGACCATTATCCTATGCCATACACAAAGATAAACTCAAAATGGATCAAAGACTTGAAGGTAAGACCTGAAACCATAAAACTTCTGGAAGAAAATACAGGTAGTACACTCTCTGACTTTGATCTTAAAAGGGTCTTTTTGAATACCATGTCTTCTCAGACAAGGGAAACAAAAGAAAAAATAAACAAGTGGGATTTCATCAGACTAAAGAGCTTCTGCAAGGCAAAGGAAACAGGATCAAAACAAAGACAACCACCAAGTGGGAGAAAATATTTGCAAACCATTTATCTGACAAGGGGTTAATCTCCATAATATATAAAGAATTCACACAACTGAACAACAAAAAAACAACCCAATCAAAACATGGGCAGAGGATATGAACAGACATTTCTCTAAAGAAGATATATAGATGGCCAATAGGCACGTGAAAAGATGTTCAACATCACTAATCATCAGGGAAATGAAAATCAAAACTACAATAAGATATCACCTCATACCCATTAAAATGGCTATAATCACTAAGACAAAAAATAACAAATGAAGAGGTTGTGGAGAAAAGGGAACCCTCATATGCTTCTGGTGGGAATACAAACGGTGCAGCCACTATGGAAAATAGTATGGAGATTTCTCAAAAAACTAAAAATAGAAATACCATAAGACTCAGGTATCCCACCACTAGGTATCTATCCAAAGAACTTGAAATCAAAAATTCAAAGTGACTTGGGCACCCCTATGTTCATTGCAGCATTATTCACAATAGCCAAGATTTGGAAGCAACCCAAGTGCCCATCGACCAAACTGGATAAAGATGTGGTATATGTATACAATGGAATACCACTCAGCCATAAAAAAGGATAAAACCATCCCATTCACAACAACATGGATGGACCTGGAGGGTATTATATTAAATGAAATAAGCTAGAGAAAGACAAACACTGTATGATTTCACTCATATGTGGAAGATAAACACACGGACAAAGAGAATAGTTTAGTGGTTACCAGGGGGAAGGAGCGTGGGGGGTTGGGCAGAAAGGGTGAAGGGGAGCACTTATATGGTGACGGAGAAACAATAATATACAAGTGAAATCTCACAATGTTGTAAACTATTATGAACTCAATAAAAAAAATCAGTTGCATTTCTATACATTGATAATGAACTGGCAGAAAGAGAAGTCAAGAACACAATCCCATTTACAATCACAACAGAAAGAATAAAATACCTAGGAATAAGTTTAACCAAGGAGGTAAAACACCTAAACACTGAAAACTATAAGACATTATTGAAAGAAATCAAAGAAGACATAAAGAAATGGCAAGATATTCCATGCTCACGAACTGGAAGAATAAACATAGTTAAAGTATCCATAGCACCTAAAGCAACCTACAGATTCAATGCAATCTCAACCAGAATCCCAATGACATTCTTCGCAGAAAGAGAATAAAGAATCCTAAAATTTATATGGAACAACAGAAGATTGTGAATAGCGAAAACAATCCTGAGAAAAAAGAACAAAGTTGGAGGTATCACACTCCCTGAATTCAAATCATACTACATAGCAATGGTAATCAAAACAGCATGGTACTGGCAGAAAAACACACACACACAGATCAATGGAAAAGAATTGAGAGCCCAAAAATGAAACCACACATCTATGGACAGCTAATCTTTGGCAAAAGAGTCAATAATGTACAATGGAGAAAGGAAAGTCTCTTCAAGAAGTGCTGTTGGGAAAACTGGGCAGCCACATGCAAAAGAATGGAACTAGACCATTGTCTTACACCATACCCAAAAATGAACTCAAAATGAATTAAAGAATTGAATGTAAGACCTGAAACCATATAACTCTTAGAAGAAAATAAAGGGGGTACACATCAGTCTTAGCAGTATCTTTCTAAATACCATGCCTACTCAGGCAAGACAAACAAAAGAAAAACAAATAGGCCATCGGATTAAAAAGCCTCTGCACAGCAAAGGAAACCATCAACAAAACAAAAAGACAACCCACCAACTGGGAGAAAATATTTGCAAATCACATAGCTGACAAAGAGTTAATTTCCAAAAAGCACATACAACTCAACAACAAAAAAATGAACCACCTGATCAAAAAATGGGCAGAGGATATGAACAGACATTTCTCCAAAGAAGATATCTAGATGGCCAATAGACAAATGAAAAGATGATCAACAGGGGCCGGCTCGGTGGCACAGTAGTTAAGTGTGCAGGTTCTGCTTCGGCGGCCTGGGGTTCGCTGGTTTGGATCCCAGGTGCAGACATGGCACCGCTTGGCACGCCATGCTGTGGCAAGCATCCCACATATAAAGTAGTGGAAGATGGGCATGGATGTTAGCTCAGAGCCAGTCTTCCTCAGCAAAAAGAGGAGGATTGGGGAGAGGGGGCAGAGCAAAATGGCGGGGTGAGCTGACCCGGGATTCTCTCCCCTCCAAAGTAGAACGAAAGATTGGAAGAACTGAATTTCAGAGAATAAACATAACGCCAGCTCGTTAGAGACCTACAATACCAAGAAGGCGGAGATCCTAATCCTTGCTTACACCTTCGGAGGCGCTGGAACGGTAGGAGAGAACATCGCTCCCTCCCATAGAGTCTGCAATCGCTGTGGGACGGGTCGGGAAGGAGCGGGGGAGGGGCCGCGCGACTGGGGGATCATCCGCTGATTCAGTGGAGACCCGCTGACGGGGGAAAGCTTCCGTCCCCGGGGACCCCATAAATCAAGGGCCTTGGGAGACCAGAGAACAGAACTGATCTGAACCCAGACCGGTGCGAGTGAGTAACAGCCCCTCCCCCCTGCCGGCAAAGCCAGTGGGCGCAGCCGTCTTGCCCCAAGGCAGAGAGCTCATAACACGCGGCTCTTGACCCCCATCTAGTGGTGACAGGCTGTAACTGCAACTGAATTCTACCACCATGGGAAAAAACCGCTCCTCTACCATCCAGCAATTTATAAAAGCCCCAGACCAGAAGGAAAACAATAAAAACAGAGAATTAAGTCCTGAGGACTTGGAATTAGGTAAACTAAGTGATAATGAATTCAGAGCAGCTATAATCAAAAAACTCAATGAGGTAGAGAGAAAGAGAAACAAGCCGAGTTCTGGAGTTACTTCACAAAAGAGATTGAAATCATAAAGAAGAATCAAACAGAATTACTTGAGATGAAAAACACAATGGACCAGATAAAACAGAATACAGATTCCCTGAATGCCCGTGTAGACAACATAGAGGAGAAAATTAGCATAATCGAAGATAGACAGGCTGAATGGTGCCAGACAGAGGAAGAGGAAGAAAGAGAACTAAGAATTAAAAAAATGAGGAAAATCTCTGAGAGATAATGGATTCAATGAAGAGTAAGAACATAAGGATCATAGGAATTCCCGAGAATGTGGAAAAGGAAAATGGAGCAGAAAGTGTGCCTAACGAAATTATTGAAGAGAACTTCCCAAATCTAGGGATCGACGGAGAAATGTGCGTAGAGGAGGGTTTTAGATCTCCTAGATTTGTCAATGTAAAAAGACCTACTGCAAGGCACATAGTAGTAAAGTTGGCAGATAGGAAAGAGAAGAAGAGAATACTCAGGGAAGTAAGGAAACAAAAAGAGAATAACCTATAAAGGAGCCCCTATCAGACTGTCAGTGGATTTCTCTACAGAAACCCTACAAGCTAGGAGAGAATGGAGTGATATATTCAAAGCTTTAAAGGATAAAAATCTTCAGCCAAGAATACTCTATCCAGCAAGAATTTCCTTCAGATATGAGGGAGAAATTAAATCTTTTCCAGACAAACAAAAGTTAAGGGAATTTGTAACTAAAAGCCCTCCATTACAAGAAATCCTCAAGAAGGCTCTCATACCTGAAAAAAGAAAAAGGGAGAAAGGGGACACAATCCACAGACTAGGGAGACCGATGGATAGAACCAGAACAGGATAGCAAATATTCAACTATAGCATTAGGGTAAAGGTAAGGAAACTAACAAAACAAGGATGATCTTAGCACTCTACTACAAATTAATAAGACAAGTTGGAATAAAAAATGAAAATAATTATTTAGGAGGGGAAGAGCAAAGGGTCTAAATCAGTATTGGTCAAGTAGGTAAGAGACCACCAGAGAATAGACTATATTATACAGGAGATTCTAAATACAAACTTCAAGGTAGACACTAAAATAAAGTACAGAACAGAGTCACAAATCATAAATAAGGAAAAATCTAAGAAACCCAGCATAAGAAATTGCAGTATTAAATGGGTAGTCTAAAGCAAACAGGAAAAGAAACACAGGAAAACAAGATAATGAGTGACAGATTAACAGCATTAAGTCCACATGCATCAATAATCACTCTCAATGTGAACGGATTGAACTCTCCAATAAAAAGACACAGAGTGGCAAAATGGATTAAAGAACACGATCCAACAATTTGTTGCCTCCAGGAAACACACCTCAGCCCCAAGGACAAACACAGACTCAGGGTGAAGGGGTGGAGGACAATACTTCAAGCAAATAGCAAAGAAAAAAAGGTAGGTGTTGCAATTCTCATATCAGACCAAGTGGATTTCAAAATAAGACAGGTAAAGAGAGACACAGAGGGACAATATATAATGATTAAAGGGACACTTCATCAAGAAGAAATAACGCTTATAAATATCTATGCACCCAACACAGGAGCACCAAGATTCATAAAGCAACTATTAACAGACCTAAAGGAAGATGTTAAAAACAACACAATAATAGTAGGGGACCTCAACACCCAACTCACATCAATGGACAGATCATCCAGACAGAAAATCAACAAGGAAATAGTGGAGCTGAATGAAAAACTAAAACAATTGGACTTAACAGACATATATAGATCACTCCACCCTGAAAGAGCTGAATACACATTCTTCTCAAGTGCACATGGAACATTCTCTAGGATAGACCATAAGTTGGGAAACAAGGCAAGCCTCTACAAATTTAAAATAAATGGAAATAATAACAAGCATCTTCTCAGATCATAGTGCTATAAGGCTAGAAATTAATTACAAGAAAAAAGCTGAGAAAGGCACAAAGATGTGGAGACTAAACAACACACTACTGAACAAGCAACAGATCACTGAAGAAATTAAAGAAGAAATAAAAAAATACCTGGAAACAAATGAAAATGATAGCATGCCATACCAACTCATATGGGATACAGCGAAAGCTGTATTAAGAGGAAAATTCATCGCAATACAGGCACATCTTAACAAACAAGAAAAATCCAAAATAAGCAACCTTAAAGCACACCTAACTGAACTAGAGAAAAAAGAACAAATGAAGCCCAAAGTCAGCAGGAGAGAAATAATAAAAATCAGAGCAGAAATAAATACTATTGAAATGAAAAAGGCAGTAGAAAGGATCAATGAGACAAAGAGCTGGTTTTTTGAGAAGATAAATAAAATTGACAAACCGCTAGCCAGACTTACAAAGCAAAAAGGGAGAAAGCTCAAATAAACAAAATCAGAAATGAGTGAGGAGAAATAACAACACACTCTGCAGAAATACAACAGATTATAAGAGAATACTACAAAAAACTATATACCAAAAGAATGGATAACCTAGAGGAAATGTATAAATTCTTGGACTCCTACAATCTCCCAAAGCTCACTCAAGAAGAGGCAGACAATTTGAACAGACCAATCACAAGGAAAGAGATTGAAACAGCAATCAAAAACATCCCAAAGAATAAAATCCCAGGACCAGATGGCTTTCCTGGGGAATTCTACCAAACTTTCAGAGAGGATTTAATACCTATCCTTTTCAAGCTATTCCAAAAAATTAGGGAAGATGGAACACTTCCTAACACATTCTATGAGGCCAACATCACGCTGATACCAAAACCTGATACAGGACACCACGAAAAAAGAGAACTACAGGCCAATATCGCTGATGAACATAGATGCAAAAATTCTAAACAAAATTTTGGCAACCAGAATTCAGCAATTCATCAAAAGAATCATACATCATGATCAGGTGGGATTCATACCAGGGACACAGGGATGGTTCAACATCTGCAAATCAATCAACGTGATACACCACATCAACAAACTGAGGAATAAAAACCACATGATCACCTCAATAGATGCAGAGAAGGCATTTGACAAGATCCAACAGCAATTTATGATAAAAACTCTGAAGAAAATGGGCATAGAAGGAAACTACCTCAACATAATAAAGGCCATATACGACAAACCCATAGCCAACATCATACTCAATGGGCAAAAACTGAATGCCATCCCCCTGAAAACAGGAACGAGACAAGGATGCCCTCTATCACCACTCTTATTTAACATAGTACTGGAGGTCCTGGCCAGAGCAATCAGGCAAGAAAAAGGAATAAAAGGAATCCAAATAGGGAGGGAAGAAGTGAAACTCTCGCTGTTTGCAGACGACATGATCTTATATATAGAAAATCCCAGAGAAACCATTGGAAAACTGTTAGAAGTAATCAACAACTACAGCAAAGCTGCAGGGTATAAAATCAATTTGCATAAATCAGTAGCATTTCTATACTCAAGTAATGAATCAACAGAAAAAGAACTCAAGAATACAATACCATTCACAATCCCAACAAAAAGAATAAAATACCTTGGGGTAAATTTAACTAAGGAAGTGAAGGACCTATATAATGAAAATTACAAGGCCTTTCTGAGAGAATTGGATGATGACATAAGGAGATGGAAAGACATTCCATGTACATGGATTGGAAGAATAAACACAGTTAAAATGTCCGTTCTACCTAAAGCAATCTACAGATTCAACGCCATCCCAATCAGAATCCCAAGGACATTCTTTACAGAATTAGAACAAAGAATCCTAAAATTCATATGGGGCAACAAAAGACCCCGAATTTCTAAGGCAATCCTGAGAAAAAAGAACAAACCGGGAGGCATCACAATCCCTGACTTCAAAACATACTACAAAGCTACAGTAATCAAAACAGCATGGTACTGGTACAAAAACAGGTGCACAGATCAATGGAACAAAATTGAAAGCCCAGAAATAAAACCACACATCTATGGACAGCTTATCTTTGACAAAGGAGCTGAGGGCATACAATGGAGAAAAGAAAGTCTTTTCAACAAATGGTGCTGGGAAAACTGGAAAGCCACATGTAAAAGAATGAAAATTGACCATTCTTTTTCACCATTCACCAAAATAAACTCAAAATGGATCAAAGACCTAAAGGTGAGACCTGAAACCATAAGGCTTCCGGAAGAAAACGTAGGCAGTACATTCTTTGACATCAGTATTAAAAGGATCTTTTCGGACACCATGCCTTCTCAGAGAAGGGAAACAATAGAAAGAATAAACAAATGGGACTTCATCAGATTAAAGAGCTTCTTCAAGGCAAATGAAAACAGGACTGAAACAAAAAAACAACCCACTAACTGGGAAAAAATATTTGCAAGTCATATATCTGACAAAGGCTTAATATCCATAATATATAAAGAACTCTCGCAACTCAACAACAAAACATCAAACAACCCAATCAAAAAATGGGCTGGAGACATGAACAGACATTTCTCCAAGGAAGATATACTGATGGCCAATAGACACATGAAAAGATGCTCATCATCACTGATCATCAGGGAAATGCAAATCAAAACTACACTGAGATATCACCTTACACCCGTTAGAATGACAAAAATATCTAAAACTAATAGCAACAAATGTTGGAGAGATTGTGGAGAAAAAGGAACCCTCATACACTGCTGGTGGGAATGCAAACTGGTGCAGCCACTATGGAAAACAGCATGGAGATTCCTCAAAAAATTAAAAATAGAACTACCCTACGATCCAGCCATCCCACTACTGGGTATTTAGCCAAAGAGCTTGAAGTCAGCAATCCCAAAAGTCCTGTGCACCCCAATGTTTATTGCAGCACTGTTTACAATAGCCAAGACGTGGAAGCAACCTAAGTGTCCAGCAACAGACGAATGGATAAAGAAGATGTGGTACATATATACAATGGAATACTACTCAGCTGCAAAACAGAACAAAACCATTCTATTTGCAGTAACATGGATGGACCTTGAGAGAATTATGTTAAGTGAAATAAGCCAGCGAGAGAAGGATAATCTGTGTATGACTCCACTCATATGAGGGATTTAAAATTATGGACTAAGAACAGTTTAGTGGATACCAGGGGAAAGGTGGGGTGGGGGGTGGGCACAAAGGGTGAAGTGGTGCACCTACAACATGACTGACAAACATTAATGTACAACTGAAATTTCACAAGATTGTAACCTATCAATAACTCAATAAAAAAAAAAAGAGGAGGATTGGCAACAGTTAACTCAGGGCTAATCTTTCTCAAAAAAAAAAAGATGATCAACATCACTAATTATTAGGGACATGCAAATCAAAACTACAATGAGATATCACCTCATACCCGTCAGAATGGCTATATTTAACAAAACAAGAAATAACAAGTGTTGGGGAGGATGTGAAGAAAAGGGAACCCTCATATACTGCTGGTGGGAATGCAAACTGGTGTGGCCACTATGGAAAAGAGTATGGAGATTTCTCAAAAAATTAAAAATAGAAATACCACATGACCCAGCTATCCCACTACTGGGTATCTATCCAAAGAACTTGAAATCAGCAATTCAAAGACATTTATGCATCCCCATGTTCATCACAGCATTGTTTATAATACCCAGTAAGTGGAAGCAACCCAAGTGCCCATCAACAGATGAATGGATAAAAAAGATGCTGTGTACATATACACAATGGACTACTCCTCAGCCATAAAAAAAGACAAAATCACGTCATTTGCGACAACATGGGTGGACCTTGAGGGTATTATGCTAAGTGAAATAAGCCAGAGAAAGACAAATACTCTATGATTTCACTCATATGTGGAAGATAAACACACAGATAAGGAGAACAGAGTAATGGTTACCAGAGGAGAAGGAGGTGGGGAGAGGGTGAAAGGGATAAAGGGGCATATATGTATGATGATGGACAAAAACTAGAGTATTGGTGGTGAACACGTGGTCTATACAGAAACTGAAATATAATAATGTACATCTGAAATTTACACAATGTTATAAGCCAGTAAGACTGCAATAAAAAAATCAATTAAAAAAAATTTTTTTGAAAACTACAGGTTAATATTTCTTACAAATATAGACGCAAAATCCTCAAAAATATTCTAGAAAACCAAATCTAGCAATATATGAAAAGGATTATTCATCATGACCAAATGGGATTTGTCCTAAGAATGGTAAACATCTAAAAAGCAATTAATGTAATAATATCCTAATGGAATATAGGACAAAAACCACATGACCATCTCAATAGACACAGAAAAAGGATATTTGACAAAATTCAACACCCCTTTTGATAAAAATACTCAACAAACTATGAATAGAAGGGAACTTCCTCACCCTGCTGATAAAATAGACATATAAAAACTCCAAATCATCATCATACTTCAGTGAGGAAAGACCTATTTCCCCCTAAGATCAAGACAAAGATGTCCACTCTTGCCAATTCAATTCAACATTGTCATAGATGTGTTAGCCAGACAAGTTAGGAAAGAAAAGGAAATAAAAGGCATCCAGACTGGAAAGGAAAAAGCAAAACTTCCTCTATTTGAAGATGACATGATTTTGTATATAGGAAATTCTAAGGAACACACAAAAAACAAGGTTGCAGGATATAAAATCAAAATACAAAAATAAACTGTTTCTACACAATGGCAATGAACAATCTGAAAACGAAATTTACAATAGTATCAAAAAGAATAAAATACCTAGGAATAAATTTAAAAGAGCAAAAACTTATACTCTATAAAAATTGTTGAAAGAAATTAAAGAAGACCTAAATAAATGGAAAGATATCCCATGTTCATGGAGTGGGAACACTTAATTTTGTTAAAATGGCAATACTCCCCACATGGATCTACAGATTCAATGAAATCTCTATCCCCATAGGAAATATCTAGAAAAGGCAAACCTATAAGACAGAAAGTAGATTAGTGGTTGGCTAGGGCTGGGAAGGATGAGAGGATTGGGGTAGGGGTTATGGCTAAGGGGTGCATGGTTTCATTTTACGGTGATGAAAATGTTTTAAAATTTATTGTGGTGATGGTCACACAACTCAGAATATACTAAAAACCACTGAATTATAAACTTTAAATGGGTAAATGGTACAGTATGTGAATTATATCAGAATAAACTGTTTTAAATAAATGAATAAAATAATACATTGGACATAAAACTTCCATGCCTAATTTCCAAACAAATTTATTATAAAATAGCTTTAATATTTTGACAATAAAAGTATGCCATGATCTTTAACCCTGTAGTCAGTTGCAAAGTTCTACTGATGCTTCATTCATTCATTAATATTTGAGAGTCTACTCTGTGCTGGGCATATAACTCTAAAGCTCTAGATATAAAACAGTGAAAAAAATGGGTAAAAATTCTTCTCAGGGAGCCTATATTCTAAAGGGGATGGATAGATAATAAATAACTAAAACATATAGTATGGCAAATAGTGTTAAGTGTTGAGCAGAAAAATAAAGTAGGGAAAAAGAACTAAACAGAGACCCCACCACTCACTCCACTCCTCTTTCCTTAATTTTAGCATAAGGTGACCAGGGAAGACCAGAGAAGGTGATATTGAGTCAAAACCTTAAGGAGGTGAAGGAGGAAGCCGGATAGATACTAGAGGAAAAATAGTCCATGCAGAGGGAACATACTCCTAAAGCAGGAGTATACAGGTGAGTGTTGAAGTATAGCAAAGCAACCATTGTGTCTGCAGCAGAGTGAGCTGGCAGGAAAGCAGTAGGAGAGGAGGTCAGAGAGGTTATAGACAACCTGTGTAAGGCCCTGTATGCCACTCTAAGGAGTTTGGCTTCTACTTTTCACCTTCTTGAAAATACCTTTCATATCCCTCTTTCCTACTCCATTCTTAATGCAACCCTCAAATCCAGACCCCTATCACCCTCATTGCATGATTACATGACAAGCAAAACTAGTCTCTGCCATTAAAGTGTGCCAGTAAATATCTATTAGATTAGTCTTTCTTAAAACATTCTTATCATCATGTCACTTTTATTGGTTTCTTACTTAATGTCTAATTCAAGTCTAAATTCTTCTGCTTGTAAATCAAGGTCTTCCCTAAACCAACAACTGTGTATCCACTCTAGAAAAGATAATCTATCTCCCACATATGCTATACAGTCATCCCTTGGTATCCGGGGAGATTGGTTCCAGGGCCCGCCCACGGATACCAAAATCTACTAATGGTCAAGTCCCTTAGTTGGCCCTCCATAACCACGGGTTCTGTGGTTGCTTGAACCACAGATGCGGAATCCACGGATATGGAGGGCAGACTATACTTACCTCCTTTTTTGTAAAGGACTTTAAACTTTATGATATTCCATCACTAGGATGAACTTTCAACATGGCTCAACCAAGTTTTTCCACTTGGTTTCCTACTGTGAATTCCCAAATGGTGGTCTCCCCCTTCTCTGAATTCCTATTAACACTTAACCTATACAAGGTAATTTAGCAGACAAGGGGCATTACCGTGGAAAGACTGATCTGCAAATGAATATTTTTACTTTAACAAAAACTGCCTCCTCTCTTTTTCACATGCATCATCTCAATTAAATTACAAACTCATGGAGAAGGATGATGCCTGATGCTATGTTCCTAAAAGCACCTTATGCCAAACACTAAGTAGGGGCTTGGTACTTAACTATAAAGACGAAGCAAACATACTCTTTCTTCCCTACCAAAAGAGACTCACGTAGTTTCAGAGAATCATATTGACTCTGTTAGGCTAAAATGGATCACTGCAAAGTCAACTTTAAATGATAAGCTTTAATCAAGGGTTAAAAAAAACAAAAACTCTCCAGGATATTTCCTGCAAGTTAAAATTAAGATGACACCCATATTCCATCAACAACTGGCATACTGTAACAAAAATATGGGCAAAAATGTAAATGTTTACCGGGGAAAAGCAAGACTTTTAGAATTTATAGAGATGGAATTTCCAGACCTTTTACCTTATTAAGTTCTTTCCGTACCAACAAAACTTCTCCCATATTTACATCAATAGAAAGGTAATAATGAGGTATGGTTTGCTTAGATTGCATTAACCGCTGTGCAATAACCTGAAATCAAAGAGATCAAAAAATAATTATCTTGAGTTGAGATGAGACCTTACCCACGGCTGTTTGCCCCTTTGCCCTGCTCCCTGGTAATGCTTACTCCTCAAGCATTATTAGAACTGGTGGATGAAGGATTGCACCATAATTTAGCCCCTTCCAATGGCATTTAATCAGAACAGTGTTTACCCCAAGTACTCAATTGGTCAAACCAGACATCTCTTAAACTAATCATCTAAGATTCCCAACGAAAAAAGTCTCTGTCAGTATTTCAAACTATATATGCAACTAAACAATCAGAGAAAAACATGCCCCCAAGAGCTTTGGTTCCAGATTTATGGTAACAGTCTTACTCGACGAATGTTGCTGATTGGTATATCTGTGAAGACACCTGTAGGAACTGGTGCCACTCCTGGAACTGTGGGAGGAGGCACAGCAGCTGCTGGAGCCTATGGGGAGGTAAAAAAACCTCTTGGTAACTGTAGCTCAATCTTAGCAGAAGCAACTGGTGACTATTTTACAGATGGCAAAGTAAAAACTAAAAGGCTTATAGAGAAGTACAGCTATTTCTATCCCAAGGGAGCAAAAAGAACTCAGATTTGGACTGTGCTTAAGAGTTTTGTTTTCAGTTTTTATATTTAGAATTCTGTAACCATGTTTTAAGTGTCATTTTTCTTTGAGCCAGACTATGTTTGATGACTAGTTTATGTCAAAATATTTTTTTTCTTTTTTTTAAAGATTGGCACCTAACATCCATTGCCAATCTTATTTTTTCCTTTTCTTCTTCTTCTCCCCAAAGTCCCTCAGAACATAGTTGTACATTCTAGTTGTAGGTCCTTCTGGTTCTGCTATGTGGGACACCACCCCAGCATGGCTTGATAAGCAGTACTAGGTCTGTGCCCAGGATCTGAACTGTAAAGCCCTGGGCTGCTGAACTGGAGTGCACACACTTAACCACTCGGCCATGGGGCTGGCCCCAGATCAAAATAGTTTTGTTTTGCAAAATTATCTTCAAGAAAAGCAATCAAAGCATTCCTAAATTGAAAGAATTAAGAGATAAATATAAACAAGGTAATTCATTTTCCTGTACAGTGTTAAGAAAAAACAATGAAGGGCCAGCCTGATGGCATAGTGGTTAAGTTCTCACGCTCTGCTGTGCTCACTGTTGGTGGGAATGCAAACTGGTGCAGCCACTATGGAAAACAGTATGGAGATTTCTCAAAAAGTTAAAAATAGAAATACCTTATGACCCAGCCATCCCACTACTAGGTATCTATCCTAAGAACCTGAAATCAGCAATTCCAAAAGGCCCATGCACCCCTATGTTCATCGCAGCATTAGTTACAATAGCCAAGATGTGGAACCAACCTAAGTGCCCAGCAACTGATGATTGGATAAAGAAAATATGGTATATATATACAATGGAATAATACTCAGCCATAAAAAAGGACAAAATCATCCCATTCACAACAACATGGATGGACCTTGAGGGTATTGTGTTAAGTGAAATAAGCCAAACAGAGAAAGACAAACTCTGTATGATAACTCCACTCATAGGTGGAAGTTAACATATAGACAAAGAGAACTGATCGGTGGTTACCAGGGGAAAGGGGGGGTGAGGGGAGGGCACAAAGGGTGAAGTGGTGTACCCACAACATGACTAACAATAACGTACAACTGAAATTTCACAAGGTTGTAAACTATCATAATCTTAATTAAAAAAAAAGAAAAAAAGAAATAAAAATAGGGCCTGAATGAGGAGAGGATGTAGTAAGAAAAATTTAGTATCACTACTCAAAAAAAGACAGTTTGGAATGCATGTCAATGTAGTATATCATCTTTGCTTTTGTATATGAAAGACAGCATATTCATATCTATATAAATTGCTAGCCAGTGAAATTAAACAAAAGAAAACACAATACTGGTTAAGCTATTCCATTCATAAATAATGTATGAAAGGGTCCAATAGACTGGACAAAGCACTTTGCACAGACAAATTACAAAAAAAAAAAAGCCAAATGTAACTCACAGGAGCAGCTTTAGTCGGCACAAAAGAGTCGATGTCCTTCTTGACGATTCTGCCTTCTGGTCCTGTCCCTGGAAGAGATACATGTGAGACCATACTGCTGGTTCCTCAAGGAGATCAACACAATGATCCTGAAGTGCAAGTTGCTAACGGTTCTCTACCAAAGACCCTCTGAGGGAATCACTGTCTTAATCCTGCCCCTTAAAGTGCTCCCTAAAAATACCAGCTGGTGTCAATTACTAATTTTAATTCACACAGAGTGCTCTTGATTGATCTGTAGTGGGTTTTTTTTAACTATAGCAAATATTCTTTTATTTTAAGTATTTCTCTTTTAGAGTTTTATCTAATTAAGTTGTACTTTATTTTTTCATGTTCTTTAATTTAAATTGGGAAATACCAGCATAAGGATAATGCTGAGTACAATTTATACCTCCAAAAGTAAGTCTGGCTGCCTCCTCCTGGTTAGCTCCAAAACCCTTTCTGAATCCTGAAACAGCTCTCATTTGAGTTGTAGATTCATTTGATCATGAAGAATTCCCTTTGTACACAGTCGACAAATATGAAAATAATTGTTTTGGACAAATCAGGCAAGTCAATTTTTCCACCACAAAATAACATGAATAACTCTCAATTGCAATGATCTCATCTTTACAATGATTCACTCCTTATGTGATCTCCAACATGCAAGGCTTTCTCACAGGAGCCAAGGCTCTAAACTGGCCTGTGTTAGAGCCTATGTAGGAAACAGGTGCAATGTCACACATGAGGAAAGATCTTCAAACTTCTCTCAATGGGCTTAATTTTATTTTCATTCAATTTCCTTCCTCCTCCCATCCACAACTTTAGACCCAAGTAGATAATCCTGAACCTTAATTCTCAGGAGATTGAGAATTTAGTTATTAAAATACCTTTTACACTGGCCCACTTCTAGAAAAAATTTGGTCAAATTGATTCATCTGCCCCAAGGCAGACTTTTAAAAGGATTCTCGTTGTGTGCAGTTTGTCCCAACTCCTTTCCTTCATTATGAAAAGTGAGTAGGCTAGGACTGTGTTTATCCTCACCAGCAGCTCTAGGACAGAGGTAGCAGCACCCCTATTAGATTCTCCTCCTTTACAAAAAGACAGAAACCATAACCTCCCCTTACAACCAAGGCTGATCTGGACACTGTGGCCCCTCAAGAGGAGGACAGCTGCAGTACCACCTGCCTTATGCTAAGCTTCAACCACCCACAAGAATTTCCTATCAGGAGTTAGCTGAAATCTTTTAAATCCTTTTGCCTATTTCCCTAAGAAGGCACAACAGGCCATCATAAAACAATATGGTATAAGGGGAAGAACACTAGACTTGGAATAAAAAACACAGGGCTGTTGTCAAACATAAACTAAACTGATGACTGTAGTCACTTAATCTCATCTGGTCTTCAGTCTCGTCTGTAGGATAGAGATTATAACACCAGTCCCTGCTCACAGGGATGTCGTGAGGATAAAATGGGATAGTGATGTCAAAGTGCCATGCATCAAAGAAATATAAAACATAATATGGGTAGTTTTGAGACATATCAAACTCTGAACATCAGGGTTTAGGATTTAAAACAATTTCTCCTCAAATGGTTACATTTTGGTTAAATTTCCTAAGTAATCTGTCCTTCTAGGGAGAGTAGGGGGACTGGAGATTGAGCTCAACAATCAATGGCCAATGATTTAATCAACCACGCTTTTTAACTGAAATGTAAAAACTCTTGAACAAGATTTGGAGAGCTTCTGGGTTGGTGAGCACATCAATGTGCTGGGAGGGTGGTGCTATAGAGAGGGCCTGGAAGCTGTGCACCCACGCTCCTACCACAACCCCATACCTTGTCCCATGCATCTCTTCTATATGACTGTTCCTGAGTTGTATCCTTTATAATAAAATGGGCAACAGTAAACAAAGTGCTTTCCTGAGTTCTGTGAGTCGTTCTGGTGAATTATCAAATCTGAGGAGGGGGTCTTGGGAACTCCTGATTTATGACCAATGGGTCAGAAGTATGAGTGGTCCCAAGACTTTCAACTGACATCTGAAGTGGGGGCAGTCTTGAGGGACTGAGCCCTTAAACCTGTGGAGTCTGATGCTAACTCTGGATAGTGTCAGAATAGGACTGAATTGTTGGATACCCAGCTGGTGTCAGAGCATTGACTGTTAGTGTGGAAAACACACACATTTGCTGTCAGAAAACAGCACACAATCAATGATCCTCTCAGCTCATTTAATGTAGACCACGCCCTCCTCCTCCTACAAAATTTCTTCGACCTCATCAAGACCTTCACTCCACTGACTCCTCTGCTCTCACCATCCATTATCTCCTTCTTGTCTTCACTTCCTCCTTACCCAGCTTACACTCTGTGGATCACTGTTAAAATCACTCCCTGGTCAAACTCTAAAACATTTGCCTTCTCAATGCTAGCACCAGAGGAGCTTAATGTTGCTAGGGAAAAAAAGCACACACCTAGCTGACTGACTGTACTATAAATTCAGGGCCACAAACCTAACGTAAACACTCAAAACTACCCAGAAATTAAATTATATTTCCCTTGAATTCACATTCTCAATCTCTGAGAACACTACTCCATGATCTCTCTAACCTCAAACCTCCCCGTATTCATTCTCCAGCTGATATCCTCACTTCATATTTTATTGATCAAAGAGTAGCAACCAGAGAGGTACTCTCATCTTCTGCCACCAAACTTATAAAACCACCCCATATTCTCTTCTCTCCTACAAAAACAGACAAAATGTCCCTAATTCCTATCAAGGCCAATCCCATCAACCCTTCCACTCTCAAAAACTTTGTTTCTTGCCAGATTATTCTGCCCTTTCTCCCTTTCTCCATCATCAATTTATCCTTTTCTATTAGACCACTGGTTCTCAACCAAGGGAATTTTGCCCCCTAGGGGACATCTAGCAATGCTTGAAGATATTTTTGGTTGTCACAAGTGGGGGATGCTACTACCATGTAGTGGGTAAAGAACAAGGATGTTGCTAAACATCCTACAATGCACAGGACAGCCCCCTACAAACACAAAGAATTACCTGGTCAAAAATGTCAATAGTGCCGTAGCTGAGAAACTCTATACTAGGCCCATTCTACTAGCTCTCATTTTCGAAAGCCCTCTCTTGAGCCCATATTGTCTCAAAGCTACAACTCTACTTCTATGCCTTCCTTCACAGCAAAGCTTCTTGAATGAGCTGTCCACAATGCTATCTCCACTTCTTCATCCACTTTGTGCTTTTCAACCTATCCAGACTGGCTTCCACTGCACTTTTGTTTTTATATTACTGTTGTCAAAACCCCATCTCCAATCCTTGACTAAGTTCTATGGATTCTATGTCAAAAATGTATCTTGAAGCTGTCCATTTCTTTCCATTTCCACTAAGCCACCATCATTACCTCCAACAAGAGGATCTTATCAGGTTCCCTGGCTTTCATTTAATCCATTTGCACAGAGCAGCCAAACTCATCTTTTAAAAATATAAATCATTTCACATCACTTCGTTGTTTTAGTCTTTCAATGGCTTCCTACTGCACTGCAAATACAAATTCTACCATGATCTGTAAAGTCCTTTATGTTCTCACTCTTGTGTTTCTTTCCAACCTCTACACTAGACTCTTTGCTCACTATGCTCCATTAACTCTGGTTTCCTTTATGTTCTTCAAATGTGCCAAGCTCTTTCCCACTTTAGACTATGTACTACTGGTCTGTGCCCAAAATGCCTTCCCCCCTAGTCCTTCACATGGTTGGCTCATAGCTGACTCCTTCTCATCTTTCAGGTCAGATAAATGTCACTTCATCAGAAAGATCTTCCCCAACCACGCCGTCTAAAAGCAGTCACAACTGCACATATCTTTACCCTGTTACTCACTGGTATATCACTTGGTTTATTTCTTTCTTAGCATTCAAATTATCTTATTTAATAATAGTAAGTTATTATTATCATTATTCCTAATACCTTTATATGCTTTCTATGTGCAGGCACTGTTTATTAACTTATTTAATCCTCACAACCTATAGGGTATTATTTTTATATACAAATGAAGAAACCAAGACACAAAAGGTCACATAGCTATCGTACAGCAGAGCCGAGGTTCAAACCAAGCATTCCAGCTCCAGAGCCCGTACTCTTAACTAGTATGCTCTACTCCCTTTCTGGTCACTTAATTCTTTATTGTTATTAATATAAGCATCTGAAAATGAAATCTTGTCTGTCTTATGAACAAGTGTTGGATGCAGAACCAATATTCACTGAAAATTTGTTTAAATGATAATAAATGAATCACCTAACTCTGCATGATAACAATATTGAGATGTTTCCACTTCTATCTTTAGTAAGGTAGCCAGTGTTGCTAAATATTTAATAAATGGTCCTTCTTTACTTGTCTAAATTCTTCAGATATAATTATTAAACCAGTCCCTCTTCCTCTTAAAATTTACTCCAACTGCTGTCCCTGATTCTAATCACATGAACATAAAGAATGGCAATATACTAATGAAATAACATTAAGGTGGAAAAAAGGGTCTTCTAATATTACAAGAATCTTCTGAAGTCCAAAAAATGTATAACATTCTATTCTTGTGTCTTTGGGAATTGGCTTGCCTTCTAACCACACAACAACTGATTGCAGACAAATGATAAGCAGCACTGAGTACCCATAGCTGGACGATTGGGGAAATAATCATTAGTTTCTTGAGAAATTAAGGAAGGCAGAGCATCAAAACAGAAGGCAGCACAGGATAGTGAGAACAACACAGGCTTTAGAATTAAACAAATTTAGATTCAAATTGTAACTTTACTACTTAACAGAAAGGGAGATCCCTTACAAGTCTATTTTCTTATCCAAAATAGGGAAGAACAATTCTTACTTCAAGAAACATTGCGTAAATTAAATGTGGCAATTAAGTGACTAGCACACAGTAGTAGCCATCAAACAATGTTCCAGGAATATTAATTTTCTTCCTTTTCCAAATAAGTATCTTAATTATCTTACATCAATTTTAGCTTTAGTTCAAAAACTAAATTTATTTCAATGCCAGGCAATAATAATAATAGGAACAAAACTAATGTATACTGACTATTATATTCTAGACACTGTTCCAAGCACTTCGCCTGTTTTAATGTACACTATTATCCCAGTTTTACAGATGGACTAAGTAAAGACATATACAAGTAATTCACCTAAAGACACATTACACAGAAAATGATAAAGCTAGGATTAAACCCCACACGATCTGATTCAAAACCCCATGCTCTTATCACTAAGCTACAGTTTCTCTTTGGGGAGAAAAAGATGAGTAAGACATTATCCTTTACCCTCAAGGAGGTTTAGTTCAGTTTTATATTAGTTTTATTACTTTAAGTCATTTCAAATCACCCCAACTCCATGTTTTATTTTGCATATTGCTACAGTCAGCCTAGCAATAACAGAGATTTCTTATTACATAATCAAGTCCTATAACTCAGCTTTGCTAAACAAGCACATTATACTTTCACCAACAATTAAGCAGTTTCCATAAATAGAGAATGAAAAAAGCCATCTAAATTATATAGGTAGATTCTAGACAGACTAAAGTAAAATAAGTTTCCCTACTCTGTGGTGGCAAAAAGGAGGTATTTCCCCCCTCCTTCTCCCCACTATCCCAGATAAGACAACTATATAGAGTTGTACTTGCTGGCCTTAAAGAGGAAACTCAACTAAATTTTACCTTTACAACCTCATTCCACAGAAACAAGACTTACCTTTTACTTGTGTAAGGTCAATCCCTTTCTCGGCTGCCAATTTCTTTGCAAGAGGACTAACAAACAACCTTCCCTTTGGTCCAGCAGGAGCAGCTGGGCGGGCAGCTGAAGGTGTAGGGGTTATAGGTTGGGGAGTTGGAGGAACAGAGGCCACCTTTCGAAAAAAGTCACAAATTGTTAATTTGCCACTGTACAGATTGATCTGAAAGATCAAGAGTCTACATTTTATTAAGATGTCAAAGGTATATTAATTAAATAACTTTCCTCTTTTTCCAAAGATCGTAATGCACATTTTTCCTGCTTAACCAACACAGTAAGATTATTCAAAACTTTATGTCAAAGACAGAACAAAGGCAAATTATCTTACTCCATAACTTGGAAAGGCATGGATTTTAAAACTGCCAACCAATAAATAATATCCTTAGAGCCCTTCTTCACTTTACTTGCCGCTTCTCATTCTCTTTATCACCAATGTGTTTCTTGTTTTCACTTAACCTAATTTCAAAATAATAAACTATGCTGGAAGATTCTATGTTCGAAGAACTTTAAGAAATAAACCAATACTACTACTTGCCAGCTCCCTGTGAATGTATGGCAGTCAGAAATCAAGTTTTCTCTGACAGAAACGTGTACCTACTCTCAACTCATGTGATTGCAGCAACCGCAGAAGCCTCATTATACTGTTACTGAAGCTTAGAGTTTGTACAAGTTCATGTTATACATGCATAGTGTAGAGCATATAGTGACAGACTAAATCCTATGCAAAACAAGCCATGTTATGTCAAGGTTCCAATGTATTACAAATATAAGCTTGATCTGCTATAATATGTGAATACCAAGAAGACTGACAGCAACAAAGATTATACAGTAAATTCTATAGAAAATGGGGAACAAAGCATTACCTTCCATATCCATATCTACACCTAAAGCAGAAAAAGAACACATCACCTTAGCTTTGTTCTCAGCAGGACTCAAGACAGCAGGAAAAAAAAAGAAAAGCTACAAGGATCAAACTATTGACCACTAGATGAGTGGTGTAGTGCCACATACCCTGTAGGTCTCCACAAATATTAACTGACTATCTCCCTCCTTATTCATAGAACCTTAGAGCTGGAAGGAACCTAGAATATCATCTAATGTAATCCCTTGATTTAGAGATGAGTAATACGCGTTCCTTCAATTCTAGAAGCATACCTACCGGGGGTGGGGTAGGTGGTGCCTGTGGTTTTAAATCCGTTACTTCAGTCGGCCTATAGTCAGCAAATGCTGGGATATCTGCCTCTTTTTCTACAATGATACAGAGTGGGGTTCCTAGAGGGACGTCTCTTGTGCCTTCAGGGATCAGGATTTTTGCCAAGTAACCTTCTTCCTGTACTTCAAAACCTTAAATGGAAAGAAAAACCATTATGGAACTTAAAGGGCTCCACTATCCCACCAAACTCAAAGCACAGTTTTAAGAAAAAGGCTCCTCTCCTTCAAACTAGCTATCTAACCTTTTGCAAACTATTCAGCCTCTCTGTGTCTCAGCTTCTTTCCCTATAGAATGGGGATAATAACAGTACCTACTTCACAGGGATATTATGAAAATTAAATAAATTAGTACTTTTAGCACTACTGAAAGTGAATCAGTACGGGTACAAAATACTAAATAAATATCTGTTAAATAAAACTATGAGAGATTACAGACAGTGGTTAGTTCTGAACATTTTCTTAAAAACATCTCCATGGGCAGCCCCTATGCGTACCCACTGCACTGCTAAAGATCAGACCCACGTGAATGTTAAACTAAGGGAGCTACTAGGCTTGACAGTGATGGGAGATTACACCCCAAAAGCATCGTTGGAGCTTTTCAAAGAGGGTATACTTGGTATTATACCAAATGTATCAACGTGATGAAATATAGCATTACCAGGGTTTCCACAGTATTCGCAACTTACATTTTATTTAGCTACTGCTTTTCTTACAAGGAATTCAAACATGAAGGACTGCAAAAGTAAAACTAAAAGAAGTCACTGCAGAGGACAGCTATTGCCTTCCAGATCTCGGCTTTCTGTGGCATTGTGCCTCTCCCTGATGGACACATATTTGATGAACTCTTCCACTTCCCAGTTGAGAATTAATATCCAATAAAAGATGTGTTTAAGCAGAAAAGACTACAAGGCCACGACAGAGTTTAAAAGGTTTGACTAAGGTAATACTTCTCTAGCGACTGTTTCTAGAATACCAGCCCCTGCAGCAACATTAGTATTCAAGTTAAAATGCAAAGCAGACCTACTGTTACCAAGGTTTTTTGTTTTTCTCTTTAAGAAACAGAATCCTTTCTTCTAATAAAATCCTATGAGGGGAAGCACAATATGCAAAAAGAAAAGAGGAGTTGTTCTGGTGGAAGTTGGGGGCAGGGGGCAGTGCACAGTCGAGTCCTGCTTGTTCACTTCTCCTTTTCCCCAAGGTGTCATCAAGGAATCAGGGGGTTTGAAGAACACAATCTGAAAACAACCACTGCAGAGGATGCCCAGAATCTCCCACTGCATCTCTAGGGACTGGACAGGAAAGAAAGATATTTATCTATAAATATTATCAGAAAGACATGATTGTCTATGTGGCTTTTATTCTGAGCATAAAAACAAATTAGGAAAGGAATATATGGAAATGTGATACGATATCTGAACAGGATATATACATTCTATCAGTCATTCTCAACTACGAAAATGACCTAAACCCTGGTTTCAGTTTTCCCTCAGTCATCTTAAATTCTTTGGTATTTTCCTGCCTTGGAAGTTATTTTTTCCTGCTTCCTCTTTTTTTCCCTTGTCCAGTTTAAAGAATGGCAGTTCTGATATAGCTTCTCAGTAACATAATAAGGCCAAGAAGCAAACTCAGGCCTAAGATAATCCCAAAGTTGACATATCCTTGATTCACTGACAGTGCAGTATGAAACTGACAAATCCGACTACGCACACTTTTGTTATGAGATATCCTGTTCCAGGAAATGAATCCAAAGAATTAAAATTTTTTCACCTTATCACTCACTCATTATAGGATAGAATGGCAATCCTCTTCCCTCACTGGAAAACTCAGTGCCTCACCCGTTAAGAGCTGAAGAAATCTCACCTATAGTGGCCTTGTCAGTCTCTATCTCTGCCAATAAGTCTCCTTCACTTAGCTTCTCACCCACTTTTTTTTCCCATCTCTGAACTGTGCCCATGGTCATGGTAGGAGAAAGAGCAGGAAGAACCACCTGCAGAAAGAAATACATGTTATTGCTTAATACTGGGAAGCTCTGGATACAATGGAACTTAAGCAAGCTTAAACAGTTTTATGGGATGAGAGTGACTGTGAGAAGCCGAATCCCCGTCTGCCTGATGTCTCTCTAACAGCAAAAGCTCAGTGTCTCAAAAGTGTCCCACCAGTGAAATCATCCTTCAAATCTCAAGCTTTACAGTATCAGCAATATTCATGACTCACCCTCCAAAGTTAAAAGCAACGGGCAGATGGAAAAGCTTTCTTTCTAGACAGTCAAAATTAATTCCTCAATAAATATCTAAGCACAGAGCATCTTTTCATCTTTTTCTTTTAACACTTAGATTAAGCTAGAATTTTTCATTTTCACAGAATGATCTTGGCCCAGACTGTTCCATTAAAATTTTGCTGCGCTCTTTATCAGTATCTATCTTTTCCCTCAGAGGAAACTGCATTTCTCCCGAATTTCCCAAATACCTTTCCAAGATAAAAACTAAGAAGTGTTCTTACAATAGTCACTTTCGGCTCGATAAAATCTACACATCAGATTGGCCAATCTAAATTAAAAATTGCTTTCCTACTTATACGGCTTGCGTGTCCACTGAATTTGGATGCTTATTCAGTTATTATGGGTCTTGTTTGTTGCCTTCTTAGTCTTTTGTACCTAATTAACAATAAAATCACGCTGAGAGAAAAATCATTTCCATTGAAGATGTCTCAGGAAGGCATGAAAAAAAGTAAAATAAAACTTAGACTGTAATTAGAAAATTTTTTAAAAATTTTTTTCTTGTAGGGGCCGGCCCCATGGCCGAGTGGTTAAGTTCGTGCACTCCGCTTTGGTGGCTCAGGGTTTCACCAGTTTGAATCCCGGTGCGGACGTGGCACCACTCATCAAGCCATGCTGAGGCGGCATCCCACATGCCACAACTAGAAGGACCCACAACTAAAAATACACACCTATGTACCTGGGGGCTTTGGGGAGAAAAAGGAAAAATAAAATCTTTAAAAAAAAAATTTTTCTTGTCAACTTTCATCTACTTCCTAAAAATTGGTGAAGCCAACAATCTCTATGCAGTATCTTAAAGGATAATTATGACACAACCCTAACACTTGCACACAAAGCCACAGACATAAAATGGAAAGAAATGAAGTAAAAGTCTTATGCAGTAAGACAGAATTTGCTGAACAGGATGAAATAAATATGTGAACTGAACACCAGACAAAACTTCATCATGAGTGACTGCTAATAATAAATCATGGAGGAGAACATTACGTTCAAAGAAAACAATGATTCCCATACAGAAATTTCTACAAATAAACTAAGAGAAGGAAAAATTCCAGTCTTAATCCTTTAGAAAAACGACAGCTGGGTTTTATCCATTTCTAATATCCGAAACACACAAATATAAATGGGATAACCCTAATATCTAGTAAACTCAGTCTCTTACAAACTGACTTAGTAAACAGAATCAACAGTGATTATAGTTACTGCCTTCAGCTTTCTTGCAATGCTATTATATATGTCTATTCTACGCTTATTATTTATTGTCAGTTTCCTCGTTAATACTACTGGACTACTTCATCCACTCTTAGAAAACAGATCACTACACGACAGAGGAAAACACCAACTGGGCACTTTCATTCAAGGGACAGCACTTGAGGCTCACTAAAACTCCATTTATACAGGTAGTAGATGTAAGTACAAATCATCCTCAAAATCCAACCCAATGTTCTTGAATGAGAAGTGCCAAGCATTATCCTGTCTATGACAATGAGGCTGAGAAACGTTAAAGGAACCGTCCAAGTTCACACACCTGGAAATAACAACTAAGACTATAAGTTGTTAATTTTCATGTTTATATCTCCGTTTGCTTTCAAATGACAAGAGCTGGCCATATTTAATGCCAGTTTCCAGGATGCGATAGTCATCTATGAAAAATAACGAATAAATAATAAATTTTCTAGAGCAAACACCCAGAGGCTGAGCCTCACCTGCATGTGAGTGGGATATGAGCTACCAGGAGCCTGAGCAGAAGGTGTAGGAGGCGGAGCAGTGGCAGCAGGGGTTGGTGCAGGGGCTGCTTGCGGGGTTGGTGCTGCCGAGGAATCCAGTGTATAATTTTTAAAGGCCTCAATATCCTCAGGCCTAAGGAAGAAAAAGAATGCATAAACATAAGGGAGTTCTAAAGAAGATTCAGCTCCTATACAAGTAGTCTTAGAAGCCTTTAACTCCTAAATCCTCACTTTTGGGTTAAGATACTCCACTTAGCACCTAAGTTCCACAAATTACCAGGGTACGACTCACTTTTCAACTGTGATACAGATGACAGATCCAACTGGAACATCTCTGGTACCTTCAGCAACAAGTATCTTTGCCATGTAACACTCCTCCGTGCTCTCAAATCCAACAGTGGCTTTATCAGTTTCAACCTTTTAACACAAAAACAGAAGCTTAGGCTTGTGCTGCCAGTATGAAGTTTACTAGCTTGTGTCTAAAATTAGACAGTTCAACAGTCACGAAAAGATAAAGCCTCTATCACAGATTTGAAAGCAGAAATTAGTTTAAAACATCTTAGCTAAAAATCAGTTTGGCTAGTTGCTGACAACTTACCTAACCAATCTCCCCTACTATCAAGTGGTAAAAGGAATAACTTTCAACCCAGAAAGGTGACGCTCAGTTTAGCTGGGCCAGTCCCTCCTAACTCATGTCAACGAAAATAATGCATAACCAATCTATAAATGAAAATTTGGGAGAGTTTATTCTGAGCTAAAATCTGAGGACCATGGCCCGGGGCCTTTCTTCCTGAAGGAAGAAAGAGCACCAAAGAAGTGAGGTATACAGAGTGGTTATATACCCCCAAACAGGATATTTCACATATGATTGAAATGTCCCTCCCACAATAGTCACAAGATTGCCCTGTCGGCACAGCCCTTGATGGACACAGCAGGTAGTGGGTCTGCTATCTCAGAGGGCGTAGCAGGAGGCAAGTCTGTAGTCTCGGGCTGGGTGGTCACAGGTGAGCAGCAATCAGTTCCTAGCCTAAGGAAAGATGCTTAATCCTTAAGGAAATGCCAACTTTGGGCGGGGGAGGGAAGTTGCACCTTTATCTCAAGGGCCTTTGTTCTTGCCATAGGGAATATCCAAAGCAGATATACAATGCATGCTCAACGGCCACGGTCAGGCCCTTTTAGAAAGACAAGGTCAGGCCGAATTAGGTTTACACCAAATGTCTTCCTCATATACTCCAATATATCCTATTGCTTGCCATTTTTATTTGTCATTCACTTCCACATTTTAAAACAACTTACCTCTGCAATTAGTTCACCCTCATTGATTTTTTCCCCTTCTTTTTTTTCCCAACGGGCTATGGTGCCTGCCTGCATTGTGGGGGAAAGAGAGGGCAATGGAACCTGGAGAAGAAAAAGGAGAAACACCAAATTTTAAAAGGGCTACCTAAGTCTCAGTCTGATTTAATGTTTCGTTCAACTCAATTCAATTCAGCTTAATTTAATGCAAAGATTTTATTGAGTCCCATCACACGCTGAGCACCGGAGATATAAAAGGAGTTTCTGCACCAGAAGCTCTCCAGTTACAGGCTCCCTGCTCCTCAGTCCTGTGGGCTGACAGAGCACGGACCTCAGCAGACATTCCACATACTGCCACAGGTTTGCAGCTCTTCCTTCAATGGAATAGAAGAGGAGAAGGAAGCTCAAGAGCTACAGCGAAGATGGGTATTGGAGAAGGGCTGATGACATATACAGGGAGAGGGCTGGAGGATCCCTGAGGCCTCTGAGGGAGGATCCCGAGGCCAGAAAGTCTGCCCTGAAGGACAACGGGGTCCCGCGAAGGACAGGTCTGAGGCTCACCTTCTGATGCGGGGGGAGACTATAACAGCGGCGGCTCGGCGATCCCAAAAACTGCAGCAGGAAGCGATTCCGCGGCGTGGCCCGCGAGCTGGGGCTCCAGCCGCAGAGCGCCCGGACCGTGCCATAGCCTATGGTCGCGCTGCTGCAACCAGCCGAAGCCTGGCCAGCACGCGGCGTGACGCACGGAGCTCCCGGTTCCTCCCGCAAGGCCGTCCACCGAGCCCCGAAGCCTGGCCCTGGGGCCGCACTCTGCGCCCGCCGCGCACAGACGCGCCACATACCGCCGCCGACCCCGATACCCCAAAACCCGCGGTCTCCGGAGTGACCTCTCCAAGGGAAGCCCGTTGTTGCCGTCAGCCACGCCGCGCAGCCGCACGTTGTCGTAAAACTGACTCCAAAGATTCACCCCACCCCCTTCCCGGACCAGAAAAGTGTGCAACGTCTGCTTTCCTCGCGGGAGTGGGAGAAAGGGTGGTCCAAAGCGAGTGTGGGGGGCTACTTTGGAACCCCGGGGTTTGGGGTGTCTCAACGGAGCCAATGCAGGCGCAGATTTGGGAAAACTAAGCCGAGGAGTGGAAGGGTCTTAGGAAAGGTATCTCCAAGCGTCGGACGGAGCCTAAGAGTTGGGAAAAGCGCGGCTGAAAGGGAGGGGCCTACAAAGGCAGCGAAAGCCGGGCTGAGAGAGGCAGAGTGGTCTGAGAAGGTGGGCCGAGGGGAGGGACCAAGTGTTGAAAATCTGGGCGGTGAGCCCGAGGACCGGCCGGCGCTGAGAGCCTCCGGCCAAGGGGCAGGGTCTTGGAGCGCTCGGATGGAGATGAGAGTGAGGAACCGGCCCACAGGGCGTCAAAGCCTTCCGGCGGGTGCCCTCACCTCTGCTTACTCAGTGGTAACCGGGTGTGGGGCCTCGCTCTGTGCTGGCTGTCCTGGGTTATTGCAAAGGTTTATTTTCAGGTTTGTAGCCCAACCAGAAACCAGAGAAGAGACTTTCCAGCCAAATGGTGTGAAGGGCAGCCAAGAGGAAAATACATTCCCATATTCAAGATGTACTGTATAGCAGGATTAAGCATATTCCCTGTGTGGAGATACAGGTTTCAAAGCAGATTTGCATTTCTAATTTACCATAGAATCCCTTTAAATAGCAAAAAGCTTTGTTATGCTTGAAATATTTCGTACTAAAGCTAAACTATAAGCCCGTGAGGGCAGGGTATGTCTATTTGTTCTTCCATGTATCCTCAGAGTTAGTATAGGATCTAGTAAATAGTGGAGGCTGAATGCATGTCTGTTGAATTAATGAACAAAAAGTTATCTACAGCACGTTAGTACACTTCCACTGTAAGCTTATCATCCTATAATTAGAAAATATCTCGGAGGGCCCGGCCTGGTGGTTGAGTCCATGGGCTCCGCTTCGGTGGCCCAGGGTTTCACCAGTTCGGATCCTGGGCCCCCGACTTGCTACGCTCATCAGCCATGCTGAGGCATCCTCCCACATAGCACAACCAGAAGGACCTATAACTAGAATATACAACTATGTACTGGGGGGCCTTGGGGAGAAGAAGAAGAAGAAAAGATTAAGGAAAAACAAATCTCATTTCTGAGCTGAGGGTGACATTATATTAGGAGGGGAGCACATGCTATATTTCTTTCTCTTAAGTTCCCATTGTCAGGGACCACCAAGAACACAAGGAACAGGAGGAAAAACCGACATTTGAGAACGTGTTCAACCTTGCTAGTAATTAAACATTTGGAAAATTAAAACAGTTAGAGGGTGCTATTTCATACCTACTTAAGTGGGAAACTTGAGAAAGTCTAACAACCCAGTATTAATGAGATTGGAGAGAAGGAGATGCACTGTTGGGGCCACTGAATATTGGTTGTTTTTAGAAATGATAATAACAGTAGGAAACAAGAATCAGAAAAAATTGTTTAGCTCTTTCCCCAAAATCCTATTCTAGTATCCTTAAGGCATTTAAAACAAGGTAAACGTTTTAGCATCTTTCTAACAGAAAAAGAACTGGAAAATATAACTATCCAAAAATTAGGAAAAGATTAAGTAGGCACAGCTGCCTAACAGAGTTAATATATAGGCAATACAACTGAGAAATATGAAATTTCCAGGTTGAATGGAAAGGCACATTTGAAATAATATTGAGTAGATAGAGCAATTAGATTTTTACAATTATGTAAAACTATTTATGAATAACAATTGGAAGAAGCAATGGAAGAATAATTGTGGTTCGCGAAAGGGCTTATACTGTAAATTTATAAATTATAAAAATGTTTTAACAATTTTGCATTAGCTGAAATGTCTTACTACTTCCACTGCATTTGAATTTAATAGCTGGATCTAAATTAGCCTTTGTATGAGATGATCTTCAGTTTTGTTCTTCTTAGGTAGGCTTGCTTAAACCTTGTTTTGCATTTTTCAGTGCATTATCAAGTTTGCATTTTGAATATACTTTTGACAGGTATCGCTAAATCATAGGAGGGCACAGGTGGAACAGTCCAGGGGTGGTAAGTTTACCCCACAGGTAATCTAGGAATTCTTACGTTTGTCAAATCAGTCTTGAGAGAATAGGCCTGAATTCTCCTAAGCAGATTGGATAAAGGAATTTAAGGAAAAGGAAGACTCATTACTTTAAGGTTTGAAGTAGAGAGACATGTAGAATGGTGACATTACTGACACAAAATGGGTAGATGGAAAGAGGAATTAGTTGGTAACAAAGGATTCTAAGTTAAGTTCTTTACATATTTAATTTTAACATAATAATGGAATAACAATTAAAATGGCTTGTAATTAATAGTTGAAAATATGTAATTGAAAGTCAAGTGAAAGCACTCAGGGCTAAAGATTTACATATATAAAACATTCAAATTGCAGTGACAAATGAAGCCTACTTAAGTTTTAGAAAGGCAGCTTTCAAACTAACTTGGAAATTCTGGTTCTTTTAAGGACATTTCTGAAGGTCTCTTGTTACTGTTTCTTGCTTTTCATTAGAGACTGTTTTCCCACATGGTTTACACTCACAGGTTCTTATGTGTTTGCTTTATATATAGTTTCCAAAGAAATGCTAAATCAATTAATTCTCTTTGATAATAATAACCTATTCTGTGCTTACATTAGAAATACCAATAGTAAAATATCTGTAGCAATAAAGTAATCCTTATCTCTACTCCCCAGGTAGTGAGTAAACATGCTACCAGGGAGATCACTTGAGGAAATTTACTTTCAGTAAATGTAAATGGCTTTATTAATTAATTTCAGTTGATAAACACAAGTGAAAATACTTAAAGGTATTTAGTTTGCAAACTCCATTTTATTCATAGTTTCTTTTTTTTTTTAATTAGTTCACAAATCTGGTACATACAGGCAGTTAAAACTGGTTATCACTTTGATAATCAGAAGCCTCTGGTATAACACAGCCTTCATGAAAACATTGTAAAACAGGGAGAATACATGGTAATAATCTCTTTGAAAACAATGGTTGCAAACATCCATGTTTCTAAGAAAATATAACTTTACATATATATTTTAAGCAAGCTATACCTCTTACATAAATTCAGACAATAGGAGTGTGCAATCATAATGCTTATTTTATGGGAAAAAATGAAATTATAATTATGACCTAAATGCTTTTAAGTAATTACAGTCCTCGTGGATTGGCTGTAGAACATAAAGATATTTTCCCTAATTTACAACCATCCTGGTCAAAAAGAGCTGAAAAGTTGGTCAGGAAGTAAGATTGCCATTACCGAGTAAGTTTAACCCAAATTCTTTAGGTTCAAATTGTAAAGTGTTCCAATTCCAACTAATTTAAGGAACTGAATGAGAATAGGGCTTCAGTTTTTAAACGATGAAGACTTCTTAAGGAATTGAGCTTTCTACTAAACTAGTTTTTATGAGAGGGTCATTTTTTTAATCTAACAGGGTTTAGAGATTATTTTATGAACTCTAAACATTCTAGTTCCTTAGTTTTCTCAAAGAGAGAACTTTAGGAATAGCAGGATGGACTATTCCACACAAATGCCATGAGGGGACAATACTCTGATCAGTCAAGAGGCCTCCCCCAGTGCAGCCACAGGATATCAGATGGACTATTCAAACCAGAATGAATCAGTGCACGCTCCTCGGAAGGCTCCTGTCTTTAGAAACTGGAAGGAGGACTACCACTACACTTTACACAAGAATTACTGGAGTGACATCCTGTATTGCGGGGGCTTAGCTGTTACCCATGGCATATGAGATTATTGGGCCAAAGAGGAAAAAAGTCATCTTATTTTCTCCCCTGAACTCAACTTCAGCTTTCTATGGAGGCACTAAGGCCATGCAGGCTCCTTTTTGAAAGGACATAAAGATAAAAGACAAGGTAGAGGACTTTGACATTTTTCTCTGATTTAATTTTCTCTGAAAAGTTAAATTCTACATAATGGTAAGAATGTTTGCTGAAAGAAAACTGACAAGTAAAAACTGATTTAAGAGACAGACATTCAAGATTAATTGTACTGGAAATACAATAACGAATTTTGGTCTGATAACCCTCATGCTGTCTTATAGCAAAACACTAAAATTCATGCAACAGAGAAATGGGTGACATGAGGATTTTTTCTCCAGACTTCCTGGGGAAAAAACTGAGAATATACTGTTTTCTTCTGTTTGCTTTCATAATGAATTATTCTTGCTTTTGACTAACTTTCCAAAGTGTCATTTCCAGTCATTTCTGATGAGAAATCATTCTTCAATAGGAGAAGACCAGGTAAACGTACATGAAAGACATCAGGTGTCTTTTGAGCTCCTTCTGTCCGCTAGAGGAGCAACCAAATAGATTACATAAAACTACCTCCAAAACTAAAATGGCAGGTAGAGTTGGAACAGAATTAGTTGTCATTAGTATACTTGTAATAAAATAAAGCTTGTTCTGAAACCGCAAGGGCTGGTAAGAAGAGAAGAGCCTGTATAAAAGCTACTGGGTTCTCTAGAAAATGGATACAGTATACAGAATGTGAGAATATACAGAACTCACACTCAAGTTATAAAAATAGACATGGTTCTCAGACAACAAGCAAATGAGTACAAAAGAATTCTCCAAACATAACTATTTTTAAAAGACACATCTATATATAACAATGAAATGTCATCTCAGAGCTTCAATGAGTAGACTGTTGAAATGGCTGAAAAGGGGAGATGAACTAGAGACAGACAGGTCAAGAACCCAGGACAGATCTGTCTGACTGTTCTGGTTGGCAGTGTACATCAGTGGTCATAGGCAGAATTTTGGGAAAATATGTATATATAGTAATGGCTGATTGGTTGATGGTGCTTGGTGAATGAGAAAACCCAAGTTACTAAGTTATATCTGGAAGTTTAACTCTTTTAGCTTCTACACTTGACAATGTTGCACATGAGAAAGGATTCTAGATTTTTTTCACCTAGAATCAACCCTGCCATTCACAACTCATGCTCCATGCCCCCATGGTTCCTAGTGTACCCTAAAGGATCAGCCTAGACTAAATATATAATAGAAAATAACTCTGGCCTTGAAATGAAGAGGGGCAGACCAGTAACTCATGCTCAGTACTCATAAGTTACAAATACTGAAATTAATGGTCTCTCTCCTTTTGACTCCAAAGGAGATGTCATGAGCTAAAGAAAGTCATGAGAGAAAGAAAGTCAAGAAGATATGGGTAGCAGCACCTTTCCATACCCGCCTGGATTTTTAAGGAGACTTTCACTCCTTATTCCTTTCAAGCACAAAGTTCATCAACTGGAAAAGAAAAAAATGGCTCTAAAGTTAAAGAGTCCCCAGAGAAAAACTAGCAGTACATGAAATACGCCTCTGTGGGCCGAAGGATAAGTTGCAGAAGCAGTTAAGACACAAGAGGCAGCCCAAGGTCTTACTTATGGTTTTAGCACAGTATAGCACAAATGGGCAGCCCTTTTTCCATCCAATCAGCAATTCAGCACCATCCATGTCCAGTCCAAAAGATTCCTGAAGAGTGGGCTTTCATCTTTGGTACCACCTCATGAGTTATTCTTGGTTTGCAATAGCTGCAAAGAAGCAAAAAAGCTGGTACCTTTGCCTTGTCTGTGAGTACAGATGCTGGGACTCTGATTGCTGCAACCATTGAGGCCAGTTAAAATAATACTGTAACACACAGGAGTGATGCATCCAATTCCCAGGTTCCAGATAATAGCAGCCATGCCCCTATAGGAGCGGGATCATCCATCCCCATTGGTTAAGGCCTTCGGTTTGTTGTTCTCAGAGTAGAATAAAACACTGTGTTCCCACGGACAAGGAACTCCAGATGAACCCATGGTCTACATTTGGACAGAGATTTTAAGTACCATATATGCCAGGCACAGACACAGGACTGGCCTGTGGCTATCACACTTGGAAAAGTTTCTGTTTTGGCAGCACGAACTAGAAACTTCTTAGTGTTTTCCGGTTTTAGTCCTCTTTCCTGAGTGAAGCAGCCAGGAGTGCCAAGTTCCACAAGGCCCTAATCTAATACTCAGCATTAATTTTCTCCATGGTCTTCTTCCACCCAGGCTACAATTTTCCCCTCCCATCCAGGGATGGCATCATCATCGTGAAAAACCTAGAGAAAGAAAAAAAGCCACAATGAAAAAACAGAGTAAGACAGAGAGTCTCACCAAACAACTGCTGCTGAAGAAAATAAGACCTCCAACATAAAGGATAAGAAAGTGTGGAGTGGGGGCTGGCCCATGGCTGAGTAGTTAAGTTGGTGCACTCTGCTTCAGCAGCCCAGGGTTTCACCAGTTCAGATCCTGGGTGCGGACATGGCACCGCTTATCAGGCCATCTTGAGGCAGCATCCCACATGCCACAACCAGAGGGACTCACAACTAAAAGAACAACTATATACTGGGGGATCTGGGGAGAAAAAACAGAAAAAAAAAAAGAAGATTGGCAACAGTTGTTAGCTCAGGTGCCAATCTTTAAAAAAAAAAAAGCGCGGAGGAAAGCCTGTGTCCCTTTGGTTTTGTCCCTAAAGTTATAACCAATAAAAAAATATATACATATATATAAATAATATATCTTCTTAGTTCCATATCTATGAAATGGTAAAAGCATCCCTAACACTGCTTTGCTCATAGAGATTTATAAGAATTAATAAATTACTAACCATAGAGCATTTTGGGCTTCTTGAGAACTGCAGTAATATAAGCATTAAAAAAATGAGAAAGGGGAAAATTTTGGTCCTAGGCATTATAAAGAAAGGGTTAAAAAGACTAATCTTAACATGTTTGCATGCAGTTCTTTTCATTCATTCTTTCAGTGCATTTCCTAAGCCACTAATAGGACACGGTTATTAAAACATTTCAGTTAGGAAATTTTTACCAAATAAAATACTGGCTTTTCCAACCTTGTTCATTCTGTAATGACAATGAGAGCACTTGCAATATGTCATAACCCAGAACTCTTCCCCCTAAAGAGGTCTATTTTTAGCAGATGGATTATAAAGAGAAGCATGGGCTAAGAAAATTGTCAACGAGTGGAGAATAAGCTTAGATGACTTTCCAGAGCTCCTCATTTTCGTCAGCTGAGAAACTACCACCACAATATACAGTTCAATATAGTCATGCCTGTTTATTTATTTTGCTCTACTATAGCAAAAAAAACTATCTGCTTCCTTATAGCAGAAAGTTTTCTAAGATTTGACTACAGATAGAAAAGGGACCCCAAAACCAAGCTTTTGTTTAATCTTAGGTCTTTTATTTTCCCTAACAAAACTTTTTCTTTTTAAAATAAATCCAAGTTTGGTCAAAGTGATTAAGTCCTTGAACTCAAGAAGCTACCAACTTCTTGGGCCATTTCCTAACCTTCTCAGTCTAGAGTAATCAGACTGGTCTGAGGCTCTGGGAAATTCCTCTGACCTGGTTAGGGAACTCAGGTAGTTCTGGGTACTAATCCTTGAGTAGGAGGTTTGTGGTGCAGGAATGACCGGTAATGCCACCCAGACTTCCCGGGGATTCTGTACCTCCTCTTTGACAGTGCCAAACTCGGGATCTAGCGCTTTGAAGTGATACCGGTGATTCCCTTCTCGGTCAATAGCTGCTTTAAAATCCTTCAGTGTCACTTCCTCTAACCTGCAACAAAGGAGAGAGCACTAAAATAGACTGCTTATCAATAGGTTGGAAAGATAAGATGTTAGTTTTAAACCCAGGCCCCTGCCAAAGCCTCTCCAGGCATGGCCTTGTTAGGTCACTACCCCTGATAACCCTGATGATTCTAAAACAGCAGAGGTTAGGGAGTAAGTCACCATTAGGGAATGAAAATGGCATTACCTGTGGGGTGATCTGAGAATTTAAAATAGATTTATTGCTTCAGCAGCAGCCAAATCACTTTTCTCTATTTTCCTCTGGAAATAAGACATAAGGTCTCTGAAATCTAATTTGTTGAACTATCAATATGTCTAAGTTCTCCTGATTTCCTTCTTTGTAACAATATTCTATTTCTCTAGGCTGGCAGTATTAAATCAAATATTCCATCTTTATCCTTCTAACTTCAGAAAGCTCCCCTCTAACCCAGACCAAGCAAACAGACTCTTTAAGGAAAGGGAAATCCTATCATCTCTCTCAGTAATTGGTTCCAGGGTTTAAAAATCTTTACTTCAAAGCCAATTACCTTAGAAGGGAGTATATCAACAGAGTGTGTGAAGGTTTTTAAATAGGTTAGTTGCAGTCATCAAATAGTGACAAAGAAGAATGAGTAATAGCTGTGGAGTAACAGACTGCAATCTATGGCTATCAGCAGGAGCTATTTTGAGCACTTAAAAACTATTTTTCTGGGGCCATCTCCGTGGCCAAGTGGTTAAGTTTGCACACTCTGCTTTGGTGGCCCAGGGTTTTGCCGGTTCAGATCCTGGGCGCGGACCTAGCACCACTTGTCGGGTCATGCTGAGGTGACGTCCCGCATGGCACAACTAGAGGGACCTACAACTAGAATATACAGCTATGTACTGGGGGGGCTTTGGGGAGAAGAAGAAGAAGAAGAAAGAAGATTGGCAACAGATGTTAGCTCAGGTGCCAATCTTAAAAAAGTAAAATAAAATAACTATTTTTCCTAATAATAGCAAATACTTGGAACATATTTGCATATCAGGATTGGAAGCACTATTACTGCGTCTGTACCTAGCAGATTATGACTTGTCCCTTGTAATGTCACTGGTTAGTGGTAAAGCTGGAACTAGTACCTCTATCTCCTGTGCTCTTCTCACTACGCCACAGTGCCTCCCAAACACCTCAGCTGGTTAGATAGGCAGTAACTAACGATTCTGCCTTCCTGCCCTTTTTTCTAGAGAAATAATGATCCCGGAATCTCACCTCTTTGGTATATTGACCATGAAGGGTGTAAGGGACCGGTCAGTGAAATACAGCACTTTAGTGCAGGCGCTGCTGACAGTTGGAGAGCTCTGCGAGTGAGGCAACTCTGCAATCAGAGAAAGAAACTGTGGTCAGAACATTCAGTTTCTCCCAACCACCCCTCATTTCCATTTATTCAAAATGTCCCAGGAGAATAAAGCTGCCTGAGGTCACAGCACAGCTTTCACACCCTTGCCAAACACCATATCCATAGGGTGTGACCAACAGGAAGTCACCGCTGGGGCCACAAAGACTACAGGTGCTTCAGACGGACACTTTCACAAGGACCATCATTTCTCACCCATTCCAGGTATTTCTAGCAGGGGAAAAGCAACCGTTCTGACAGGCATTGTTGCTAAGAGTCAAAGAGGTCACAGAAGCCCAACAAGATTTCAGCTAGGACAGAATGGACACATAGCAGGCGCTGCAGACACTGCTAATATTTAGATTTTGGAGGTCAGTGTAGCGAATGCTCATGCAATTCATGAAAAGAGAAACAAATAGGAATATGATCCATAGGAGCAAAGTAACCTTAGAAACTCAGATTCTAAGAGGCCTTATGCTTCTAGTCTAAAAGGTACAAGACATACCTTATCCTTAGCTATTCAGGATCTATATGTGTTGGTCCCATGGTTTTTAACTCAGGTTTCTAGATCCACATCTTGTCTCTACCCTTTGTATAGGTACTTACACAAAATCTTAATTAATAAGTACATGTGATTATGACTTTAAGAGAATAGGAGAAAAGACCAATCAGAAACTTTTATCATAAGCACTAAGAAATAATTAAACTTTGATTCAAATCTCTTCCGCAATTCCACCTACACATATTTTCTTCTTAACTTAATTCTAGGCATTGATCCCAATCAAACTGGCAGTCACAGGAGAGCGGTTCTATGAAGGAGTTTAAAACAAGGGAGAATATGAAGGATGAATTAATACAGGAGAGAAAGACAAGGGAACACTCTCTCTTTGGACAGCAATCACAATCAGTCAGTTTTCTGAATTATTTTTCAAAGAATGCCAACTATTGAAACTTTCATGTCATGATGCTCATTTGACTCCAGCACCTAGAACAGTGCCTGGCACACACACAGTGGCTGTTTAATAAAATATTCAGTTTTATCATTAAATTTTAGGATTCATTCATTCATTCATTCAACAAACATTTACTGGGCACGTTCCATGTGCTAGATTTTGAGAATATAAAATCAACTATATGTGGCCTCTGACCTCAAAGAGTTTACAATATCACATGGATGACATATATGATTACAAGTAATTTCAGTACACTAAAATCAGATTTTTACAAGGAAGACTGGAGATGGGGCAGTTAATTCCACCTTCAAGAGGTCAGAAAGGCCCCATAGTTGGAAAATCTTTAAACAAAGCAGCTTTAAAAAATCATCAGGGGCCATCCCCCTGGCCGAGTGGTTAAGTTTGCACGCTCTGCTTTGGCAGCCCAGGGTTTCGATGGTTTGGATCCTGGGCGCAGACATGGAACCACTCATCAAGCCATGCTGAGGCGTCCTCCCACATAGCACAACCAGAAGGACCTATGACTATAATATACAACTATGCATGGGGGGGGTGGGCGGAACTTTGGGGAGAAGAAGAAAAGAAAGAAAAAAACCCATCAGATAGAAGTTGGAAAGGGCATTCCAAGAGGGAAGGATACACGTAAAGGCATGAAATGGGACCACGTATTTATAAAACTGAAAGTCAGCTAGTAAGGCTGGAGCATAAGGAATACACTGGGAAGCTGTGGAGATAAGGATGACAAAGTAGGCAGGAGCCAGATCACAAAGGGCTCTGCCAGGCTAAGACATTTAGATATTAGTCTTAAGCTCTGGGGAGATACTAAAAGGGAGTGACACAATCAGACTGACATTTTAGAAAAGTCAATATAGCAGCAAAGTAAAGTATGGGTTGGATGGGAGACACTCTGGAAACCAGTAATCTCCTTAAGAGGCAATTAGAACAATCTGAAAGATGAGGAAGGACAAGATGTAGCTCTAGAGCCAGAGAAGGCATGGATGTGAGAGACCTTCAGAAGGTAAAAGTCTTAGTACTTGGGATATAGTTGAACATTGGGGATAAAAGGGAAAAGCCAAAAATAACTGAGATTTATGGTCTGGGAAAATGATGCATGGTAGTACCATTAGCTAAGACAGGGGAACAGAAGTGAGTTATGTCATCCATTTAAAATGTGTATTTGGTGCCTATTATGTATCAGGTACTAGAGATGCAAAAATAAATTAGATACGATCCCCACCATTAAGAAGTTCAAAGTCTAGTGGAATGAAATAGCAAAAAAGTTACGATATATGAAAATAATATTGCTATGGACTGAACTGTGTCCTCCCAAAATTCATATGTTGAAGCCCTAAACCCCCATGTGACTGTATTGCAGATAGGCCCTTTAATGAGGGATTAAAGATAAATGAGGTCATAAGAGTGGAGTCCTGATCCCATAGAACTAGGGCCTTTATAAGAAGAGGAAGAGACACCAGAGCTCTCTCTCCACCATGTAAAGGCATGAAATGGGACCACGTATTTATAAAACTGAAAGTCACACAGAAAGAAGGTGGGCGTCTGCAAGCCAAGAAGAGAGCCCTCCCTCACCAGAACCTGACCATGCTGGCCCCCTGATCTTGGGACTTCCAGCCTCCAGAATTGTGGGAAAATAAATTTCTGTTGTTTAAGTCACTCAGTCTATGGCATTTTGTTATGACAGTCCAAGATGACTAATACAAATGTTATGTACACATTTTGGGTGAATTTTAAGGAAAGAGTAATCATGATGTCAACTGCAACACAGAGGTCTAGTAAGTAAAGATGGGTTTGGTAAATAAGTCATCAGTGACATTAGTGAGAGTAGTTTCAGGTAACTAGTGAAGACGGCTGGATTGGATTGCACAGACTTTCAAGTGAAAAGGAAAAAGAGAATAATGAGGGAGAACTAGTCTTACTCAATAGTAAATCTTATAATAAAATGATAATTGTAAATTCAGTGTGGCATTACTATAAAAATCATGTACAAAAAGATCTGAGACTATATGACCCAGAAACATATCCTTGTGTACATGCGTATGTGTAAATTTAATACAGATCTTTAGATGGGGTTACATCCCAATAAACCCATTGTAAGTTGAAAATATTGTTAAATGGAAAATGTGTTTAATACATCTAACCGACCGAACATGATAGCTTAGCCTGGCCTACCTTAAATGTGCTCAGAACACCTACATTAGCCTACAGTTGGGCAAATCATCTAACACAAAGCCTATTATATAATGAAGTGTTGAATATCTCATGTAATTTATTGACTACTGTACTGAAAGTGAAAAAAAGAATGGTTGTATGGGTACAGTATGGTGTTAAGTGTATCAGTTGTTTACCCTCATGATCACGTGGCTGGCTGGGAGCTGCAGCTCACTGCCACTGCCCAGCATCACAAGAGAACATCGTACCACATATTAATAGCCTAGGAAAAGATTAAGATTCAAAATTCGAAGTACAATTTCTACTGAATGCATTTTGCTTTCCCACCATCATAAGGTCGAAAAATCCTAAGTCAAACCATCGTAAGTCAGAGACCGTCTGTACATGATTTTACAAGCCATCACGAATCAGTTTTAGCTTTAAAGTTTAGGTTTATGATCCATTTGGAGTTAATCTTGGCATATGGTATGAGGTATAGATCAAGACTCTTCTTTTTTATATGGGTGTTTAATCATTCCAGGACCATTTGTTGAAAAGCCTATCCCTTTGCCATTGCATTGCCTTTGCATCATTGTCGAAAATCAACTGCTCAAATACATGTAAGTCTACTTCTGAACTCTCTCCTCTGTTCCACTGATCCATGTGTCTAACCATTCACCTATACTGCGCTGTCTTGATTACTGTAACTTTATAGTTAGTTTCGAAATCAGATAGTGTGGTCCTCCAACTACTTTGTTCATCTTTCTCAACTCTTTTTTGTGGTTATTCTAGTCCCTTTATTGTTCCATATAGATTTTTAAATCAGCTTGTTTATGCCTACAAAAAGTCTGGTAGGATTTTTATTGGAATTGCATTGAAACTATAGATCATTTGGGGAAAATGGACCATCTAAATGTTGAGTACTCCAATCCATAAACATGGTATATCTTCTCATTTATTAACATCTTCTATGACTTATTTCATCAGTGTTCTGTTGTTTTGTAGTTTTTAATATTGAAATGTTACACATGTTTTGTAAGGTTTATACCTACATATTTAATGTTTTTTTTGGTCCCACTATAAATGGTACTTTAAAGGTTTTTTCTATTTCCAAATATTCATTGCTAGTATAAGGAAGAAGTACAATTGACTTTCTACATAATGACCTTATATCCTATGACCTTGCTCAACTCACTTCTTAGATATAGTAGCTTTATTATAGATTCTTTGGGATTGCTACATAGACAATTGTGTCATCTACAAACAGGTAGTTTTGTGTCTTCCTTTCCCATCTCTATGCCTTTTCTTTTTCCGGCGTCTGTGGTTCATTAGAGATACTAGTTTTGGAATCAGGGTAAAATAAAATGCGTTAGGAAGTGTTCCTTCTATTTTCTGGAAAAGTTTGTGTAGAATTGGTATTATTTCTTCCTTAAGTGAACCCATTTGGTCCTGGAGTTTTCTTTGATGGATGGAGCATTTTAAACTACAAATTCAATTTCTTTAATAACTATAAACATATTCAGCTTATCTATTTCTCCTTGAGTAAGTTTTGGTGGTTTGTGTCTTTCAAGAAATTTATTCATTTCATCAAAGTTGTCAAATTAATAGGTGTAAAGTTGTCTCTTCCTTAATTATGCTTTTGATGTGTAAAGGATCTATAGTAATATCCTCTCTTTCATTTCTAATATTTGCAATATGTATCTTCTCTTTATCATTATGTCTCTTTATACCTGAAAATATTCCTTGTTCTGAAGTATATTTTGTCTGATACTAGTATAACCACACCAGCTTTCTTTTGATTAATGTTTCCATGGTATATCTTTTTCCATCCTTTTACTTTTTTTTTTTTTGAGAAAGATTAGCCCTGAGCTAACATCTGCTGCCTATCCTCCTCTTTTTGCTGAGGAAGACTGGCCCTGAGTGAACATCTGTGCCCATCTTCCTCTACTTTATATGTGGGATGCCTGCCACAGCATGGCTTGCCAAGTGGTCCCATGTCTGCTCCCGGGTTCCAAACCGGCGAACCCCGGGCTAGAGAAGCAGAACATGTGAACTTAACCACTGCACCACTGGGCTGGCCCCCATCCTTTTACTTTTAACCTATTTATATGATTATATTTAAAGTGGGCTTCGTATAGTCAGCATATAGTTGAATCTTGTTTACTCATCCAATTTGAGAATCTCTAATCTTTTAATTGATATGCTTAGACCATTTCTATTTAATGTACTTATTACATGTTTTGATTAAAATCTACTATCTTCCACTAAATACAATAAAATGATAATAGTCTCTAGGTCAGTGGTTTTAAATCTCTTGTCCTCAGACCAGCTACTTTAGTAAGAACCTTCAGTCTTCATGGCAACCATAACTGGATATCATCACCCACATTTACCAATGAGGAACAGAAGTTACGGGGGTAAAGAGTTCAGTTCCTGAAGTCCCAGAATTCCTGATTGGCAGCCCCAGAGTTAAAATACTGTTCTGCTTTACTTGAAAGCTGTGTTTTTCCCACCAAACAAGGCTGCCTCCCAATTAATATGATGCTCGTAAACAATAATTTTGTAAGTGGTAAGGGACTATGTAATAAAAGACAGATTAGTTTTTAAAACCTACCATCCACCTTGTTTTCTATTTGTTCCATATGTTTTTTGTTCCTTTTTCTCTTTTATCCTCTTTTCCTCCCTGCCTTTAGATTGAGTGTATATTGAGTGTGTGTGTGCGTATATATAGATATATTTTTTTATATTGTCTTCAAAGCCCACTGTATTTTTTGTTTGTTTGTTTGTTTTGAGGAAGATCAGCCCTGAGCTAACTACTGCCAATCTTCCTCTTTTTGCTGTGGAAGACTGGCCCTGGGCTAACATCCATGCCCATCTTCCTCTATTTTATACGTGGGATGCCTGCCACAGCATGGTGTTTGCCAAGTGGTGCCATGTCCACACCCAGGATCCGAACCAGTGAACCCTGGGCCGCTGAGAAGCAGAACATGTGCACTTAACCGCTGCGCCACCAGGCCGGCCCCAGCCCAGTGTATTTTAGATTCTCAATTTGGATACATCATTTCAACATGTAAACAATATTTTTAACAATGAGATATTTTACATTTTTTGATACTGGATTGAGTATTTTATGATTCCTTTTTAACTCCCCTCTTAATTTTTTATTTAACTTTTAAAAATTTTCGTGGTTGCTCTTGGATTTAAACATACACCTTTAATTAGTCACAGTCAGCTTTCAAATAATATTATCCCACTTCCCCTACAGTGTGAGAACCTTACAGCAGCAGAGTCTAAATATCTTTATCTCAATCTCTGTACTATTGTTGTCATAGATATTACTTTCACACAGGGGATAAACCCATAATACATTAATACTATTTTTGCTGTAAACAGTGTGTTATCTTTTAGACCAATTAAAAATATGGGGAAGAAAAGGTCTTTTACATTTGCTTTCACGTTAACCACTTCTTTGAGTAGAACACCACAGTCTTTTTCCAGGGAAGGAGGAATTTATTAGACTTTTGAAAAAGAACTTCCAAATATTTAGACTATCTACATTGGCAGTTTCTACTAACCTACAGAAAGTACTCAAGAGGATAACAATAAAATAAAAAACCTCTCAAGAAAACAGAAAGGACTGTTTCTAAAAAATGCTAGGAAAAGAAACTGAAACTAATGTTGGTACTAACATAATTTGTTTCATTCCCAGTGTAGACACCTCTTGATTCAAGAGCACAAGATATCTGGAGGCTTAAGAATGCTACTTTATTTACTCTACAAAAATACTTTACCTTTCATATTCGTGCAAATATTTTAAGTGTTTTACTTTAGGTTTTGTTTATTAATGTGGTCTTTAAAATTGCATGCAACATACAAAACTGATGATGGTCAGCTTTTTACTATTTGGTTGTTGTAAATTATTAGATACTTTTAGATTAGGCCTGGGTAAACTATAAAAGATAAGAAAATGTGAACGTTATTAAACAAAGGCTACAATAAAAAGTAAAATAGAAATTACCAGGCAGCGTAGATTTCCAACATGCTGAAATGAACAGGGGAAAAAATGTAATGAGTGAGCATAGAGCCAGTTAAAACATACTTCCTAGCCATGGCCACTAGATGGTGCAAATATTTTGCAAGACTAAACTGAATGACCTAAACACTCAAAACTTAAAGGAAAATTCCCAAAGAAATGAAACTTCTTGCCTCTAGGAAGAACTGGAAATTCTCTGTGCTATTTGGGATTATAGAATGATTTGTGTTTTTGTTGTATATTTTGCTTTGTTCAGTATAAATGTTTTGACAATGTCCAGAGACATTTTAGCCTCTCCGAGTCAACGGCATCTTGCGTGTGGTACTTGAGGTGATGGTGTGATGATGATGGTATGTGTCTTCATAGTCCTAGAAATAACTCGATTCTAGTATTGCTACAGAAATAACATAAGAGTGAGTACTACAAGAAATATTCTATCCCGAAAATATTAGTAGCATGAAAAATACTAAATTTCTGATCTAATACACTAGGAGTCCTTACTGAGCAATAATGAATACTTACTCGAATTAGGGGGCCAGGAGTCCCGATATTCACTGCCTGCTTGAGTTCTGGTTGACTTGCCTTGAACCTGGGGAGCCATATAAAAATCCTAAGAATTATGATCAGTAGAGGAACTTTACCAAGAAATTTAAATCATAAAAGAGCACCTAAAATATATACTTGTCTACCCTATCTCCTTCCACAGTATATAAAATTGGACATATTCACCCTAACACTAATAACATACATTTATAAAAGGCTCTCGAGTTTCCAATGCATTTTCTCATATATTTTTTTCATCCAATGTCAAGCTCATTCAGGGGGGAAGGGGTAAAAAATAAGCAGTAAAGAGAGGCCAGTGGGGTCAAGAACCACAACTCCTTAGACAGTTATACGGTTGCTAGGAGCAAGAGTTATCACGAACTCCTTCCCTAGATTGTCCTACCATGATGGAGAGTCCACTGAGAGGAAAACCAAAGAGAAAAGTAACTATAACCTTCAGCAGGCTCTTATATCTTTTAGCACTGCCTTCATCTAAATTAAAATTGATAAAACTAAGCTTCTTTGGGAGCTTGCCTAAGAGAAATACCAAAGAAAGAGGATTACCCTTCTTTCTTGTTTCTTCTGGGTCTCCATGACATGCAGGCGCTCCATGAGGCTGGAGATGCCCTGCTCTAAGCTGTCAATGGTGTGGTGCTGAGGATCATGGCCACTGAAGCTATTGCGCAGGCTGCGGAGGGCATCTCGAACAAGCTGCAGGTCGCTTGTCTGTGGGCAAAAATGAGGTGCTGTTGGCATGGCACAGTGCCATATTATTAACCACAGCCAAACCGCTGGGCTTAAGAAGGTATAAGGGAGAGGACTCCAGGAGAGATCTTTTATTTTTGAGGGAGGAGGTGTCAACAGTAGGAAATTTTCCTGCATGGAAGCGGGCCTACTGTTTGCCAACTAATTCTTGATTTTGGATATCAAGTACCTCACATCTTTATATACCCAACAGATGTAAGAATTAGGAAATGGGGATAGAAAAGGCCTGGTCCACTGGCAATGGTTAGGGTATTCTTCTGGTTTTAGCTGGATGTGACAGGTCTGTACTCAAATCCTAAGAACCTACCCCTCTGTGGGTGATGGAAGCAGCTGCTTTTCCTGCCACTGGAGGGTGGAAACCATTGCTTTGAGAGTTGTGACTGTTGTAGTTGGTCACCTATAGCAGCAAGATGAAATGATGCTTGTTAGAAGGGAGAATTCCAAACCCAGATGTCCTGTCTTAGTTTTCTTCTTTACATTTATCACTTCCTGACACAGCAGATATTATGTATTTATTTAAAGTCTCTCTGTTAGGGCGTAAGCCTCACGAGTGCAGATTTTTCTCCCCTCTATCCCCAGTACTTGACACTTGGTAGGCATTGTCGAGTGCAGAATGAACAGAATGGAAACTTCAGCCTAGAGGCCCCAACTAGCCTCTGCCCGGCCACTGGAGGGCCTGAGATTACTGTGCCAGCACCTCCTGCCTTTGCTTTAGTAATAAAAAATAAGAACAATGACTAATACTTTTTGAGCTTGACACTGTGCCAGATAGATCTACCAGGACTGCATTTAGTTATTTACATGGATAACCTTACATATTCTTCATAACGGCAGAAAAGGCCACTATTACTTCAATTTTCCAGATGAGCCTTATTTCTAAGTCTCAGAAGCTAAGCAAATTAAAGTCACACAATGGTAAAAAGTGATAAAGATGGAATGTGAAACCAGATTTTCTTAGCCTTGAATCTGCACTCTTAACCCCGCATCAAATAGCCTCCCAACACACTGACCTGTGGCCTCGGCTCAGCCCTGAGTCAGAAACAGAATCTCCCTTTTTGCCCCTGTAAATGTGGGAGGGAGACCTCGAGTTGGAGGTTACCTCATCTGCCTCTCTTTTCATACAGTGAGCCAAAAGGACATCTTTGTGTTCCAGCTCCCGCTCCAGATCAACCTGCAAATCAAAGACTAAATCAGCAAAGGACGTCTTCAGGCCAGAAGGGCAGGAACGACAGTGGCTGAATATGGTCCCACCTGCTGGTAACTGGCCTCAGAGAGTTTCCGGAGTGCTTCCTCCAACTTGGCCTGATGCTGCTGAAGGAGGCGATCCTTCTGCCCCAGCTCTTTCTGCAACAGAGAGCAAGCTTTCAGACGTGTGGCAAAGCCAAGGACATCGAACAGTTCACCCTTCGTGACGCAATTTGCACCTGAGGAAAGTAGAGCCTCGAGGGGAAGTCCTTTCCCCAAGCTACACAGGAAGACATTACGCACCATAGTAGTCTGACTCAGTGCAAAGGATTCTTGGGAAGGGAACTACCATGTGCAGAAGGACCACTACATTCCCTCCATTCTAATTAGATAGAAAGGTTAAGACTGAACTGAAGTTTCCAGACTTCTAGTTCTGTACTCCTTCTCCTAGCCATGCTATCTATTCTTCAGGGTTGGAGAATCAAAGGAACACAGAAAAAGATTTCCTTGCAGAAAGGAAGGATGAGAACTGAGTACCTAAGCGCTCTTTGAACAATGCCAATAATAGGCTGCTCATAAAAGGTCCAATGGAAATCACTTCCAAACTGATATACATTCTTACTTTATATTCTCCCAAGAGCCGGTTCCTCTCATCTAGCTTCCTCTGCAGATCCACCTGCAAGAAGGATAAGAAAGAATTAACTGGCATAGAGGTATTGTCTGCCAACACTGGTAGGAAACCACCTACTTGGTAACCAGAGTTCATGCTGCCAATTATAGTATACAGCACAGAGAGGGCATGGTTATAGTAAAAACACACAGCTGCTCTCCATGTCTTTAGCGAGATAATCAGACTACAGAACCACAACAATTTAGCCTCTGTCTCAGTGTCCTCAAAGTTGAAGGGCTCAAGGCCATGTAGTGTGAGCTTTTACCTAGGAACAGACATGAGTCTGATGGGGGATAAAAATAACTGCAGACACTGAGGGCAGGCATCCGGAAATAGGATAAGAGATTAGGATGGCAGACCCAATAGGACTTCATGCGGTATCCTATTGTGCTACTGGGGCTCAATGAGGTCACAGTTCCCTCATTTAACTGACATTCTGGTTGTGCAGCTCATCTTTGTCCATATTTGCTCTCAGCAGTTCTTGTTTGAGCTGAAGAACAGATGTGTCCTGCTGAGTCAACCTCTGCTGCAAGGCATCCTGGGGGAAAAAAGCATGCTCATTACTGTGGTCCCAATTTACCAATCAGCCAGTTATTACTAAAAGTTTTAAAGCCCTCACTGCATATCAGCATTAGTTCTGGTAAACTGGGAGACAAAAGGACTGTAGGATCTTGCCACAAGGTGATAAGCAGGGATTCTTTTGTCCTCTTCCAAGACACTAGCATCTAAAGGAAAATCCTATGCGTTGTCCTACCAAGCTGATGAAACCTGATTTTTCCTTCACCTAATACTCACTCCCACCCTCCACTGTATTCCTGAAAGCATGATGTCCCAGAGAGCAAATGCCTTTGAGATCACATAGACCTACATTCAAATTACAAGTCTACCACTTACTTTCATGACAGTGACCTTGGATGGTGCACTCTCCTTCCTCCCATCCTGGCTTTCTAGTCTATATCTTGGGCATATAAAATACTCAATCTACATGAGGTTTTTTTCCTTCTTCTTCTTTGCCAAAACCCCATTTCCTAGAGGGCTGGGCCCTATCGCGGCCCGCCATATGTTCATGTAGGATCCCTGGAATTCTCCCGCCCTGCCGTCCAGAGCCTGCTCCTGCCCTGCTTCCATTGCCTTCCAATGCCTAGTCTGGACCAGGACTCGGAATCTACTTCCATGCTCAGAATTGTTCTTGGATTGATGGTTCCTCTTCCCGGTGACCTAGGATCTTACCAGCTTTAGGCTATCTTTCTCTCAGCCTGGACCCTCTTGGCTCCTATCACACCTAAGAAAAGATGGGTTGTACATACTTACTTAAAAGCGTCTGCTATAACACATTCCTCCAATCATGGTGACTTCAAATCGAACTAATGGACTGGAGCTGCATTACAGTATATTTGCTCTGCCTTTTCTCTCTTTACAGACTGTAAAGAATGGTGCAGACTCTGGAGAATATGGGAGCCCATTCTAAATATGCTGTCTGCCATGACAGTAGATGGCAAAGGTAGTGTAAGGTGCCCTTGGCATCAGCAGTTCAGAGGAACATTTCCCAAAGTGTGCACCATGGGATCTTAGTAAGTGTTGCATGGGAGACAAAGTATGTCTGTGGCTAACAATTCTAAACTTTTTTTAGGCCAACCTCTTTATGACAGACCTTCTCAGGACCTTTAATATGCTATTATTCACTGTAACTCTTCAAACATGTAGGGCATTTCTCAAACTTATTTGAGCATGAAACATACTTGCTTTCTGAAGTATCTCAAGGGACTAAGGCTACAGGACATACTCTGGAAAATGCTGCTGTTACACTCTAGTTCAGCCCATAAATGGGAGCGTAGGGAAGGAGAAAAGCAGCAGCTGAATAATAACTTTGTCCACTTCTAGGTATTTATTCAGCAGATATACTCCTGCTTGGGTGAAATAACATATATTCAAGGTTATTAGCTAGATCACCGTTTGTATTAGCAAAAGACTAGAAATAACCTAAAAGACTATCACTAAGAACTGATTAAATAAATTATCATATATACAAATACTGGAATACTATGCAGCCAAAAAAAGACCTAAGAAGGTCTTTATTTACTGAAATAGAATGATCTCCAAGATATTCCTAAGTGAAAAAAAGCAACATGTCAAGCTGTATTTATTTATACTATTTATATTTATCTACTTATAGTATTATATTATTATTAGGGGGAAGATTATATACATACATAATTGTTCATAACTGATAAAGTTACCTCCAGGAAAGAGAACTAGGTGACTGGGTGCACAGGGCCAGAAGGCAGCCTTTTCAAGGATTATCCTTTTGTACCTTCTTAACTTTAAACCATCTCAATGTTATTAACTATTCAAAAACTAAGTAAATTACAATTATTCATTATTATTATTATTATTTTTTTTGGTGAGGAAGATCAGCCCTGAACTAACATTTTTTGCCAATCTTCCTCTTTTTGCTTGAGGAAGATTGTCACTGAGCTAACATCTATGCCCATCTTCCTCTACTTTGTGGGTCGCCACACAGCTTGATGAACAGTGCATAGGTCCACACCCAGAATCCGAACCTGCAAACCCCAGGTCGCTGAAGCTTGAACTTAACCGCTGTGCCACCAAGCTGGCCCCATAAATTGCAATTTTTTAAGAGGACATTCTTCTTTAGAACTGAAGAAAACTCATAAAAAACTGAAACTTAAGAAAGCTGTAAAAACAGACTGTTTTTACATATAGAAACAATCAAGGTGGTACTGAGAGAAGTGACAGCACCATGAGTCATAACTACCAGAAATAAGCCTCAGCAAAACAAAGGTATATTCCTCAACATGCCTCACTCCCCATTCACAAAGCCCTCTCTTTACTAAGAGCACAGGGCCTGTTAAAGACCCCGGCAAATGTATACAAGAAAAGACCACAGGCCCAACCATCCTCCTAGTACCACTCTCACCGGCAGACTACTTTACCTCGCAGAGAGCTTATTTAAAGAGTTGAACGTCTTCTTTTTTTTACCTTTATTCCCTGTAAGTTTCTGGCTTCTTGTTTGCATTTCAGCAACTCCTTCTGCAAACCAAATATAGTTAAATCAGATGGTAGCATCTGGGTTGCTTCAGAAGCATTACCTCATTCTGTCAGTAAGAACACAAAACTCAGATAACCATTCTAAAAATTAACCCTCTACTGAGGCAGAAAGCCAGTCTGGTCTAGTAAACAGTACAGGCTGACCCACACAAACAAGAATAGGACCCATTCCATTCTTTCCTGAGGCACCCGGACTCAGCTGCCCAGGTAGAGAAGAGTCTTGCCGAGAAAGAAGATCCCAGACATTCCCACGGGCCCCCCTTCCCATATTTAGCAATCTTCATGGCAGGAACACTTAAACATAATAATCTAAATCCCTCTCACTGAAAAATATATGTCATATCTTAATATGTCTATCCCCAATGTCATTAAATAATTATCTCAGTTTTTAATATTCAGCAAAGGGTTAGAGTGCTTCTGATTCTCCAAGAGGGTATTGTTCTTTATGGACTAAATAAAAACACACGTAGCACAATAATGAAATATTCACAATAATGAAATGAAAAATGAAATAATGAAGTAATTAAACTTACAATAGATTAAATATATGTGTATGATTGTCACTAGGAAAGAGATTTTAGGAGAGGGACACCCATAACCCAGACCCCACTCCCTTCTTTACCTAATGCATCACATCAAGGTTTGGAATTAACATGTCTAAAATGGGGATTCTTAACCTGGACTCTACTATGGGCTGGAAAGTTATTCAAATAAAAATTCAAGTCAGTGAGTGTGTGTCCATGCACTTCACATATTTCTGGGGAGAGGGTTAATGGCTTTAGTCACTTACGACTCCAAAAAAGTCAAGACCCACTAACCTAAAAGGATTCTGGGAAGTATTCATTAAAAAAAGACCATATTGGACTATAGTTAATAATACTGTACTGTATATTTGAAAATTGCTAAGAGAACAGATCTTAACAGTTCTCATGACAGGAAAAAAGATTTGTAACTATGTGTGGTAATGGATGTTAACTAGACTTACTGTGGTGGTCATTTTGCAACATACACATCTATCAAATTGTACACTCAAAACTAATAGAATGTTTTATGTCAGTTATGAAAAAAAGACCATACTGATATTAGATCCATTTTTTATTTTAATTGAAAAAGAAAAACAAGGAAAGATTTCAAACATATAGAAAAGTATAACCAATAATGATACAGATACCTATTACTCATCACCAAGATTAAAAAGATGTTACTTTTTTGCCATATTTAGGACATATCTCTCTTTCAATTACAGACGTAATACAGATACAGCTAAAGTCCCAAGTCAGCATCCCTTCCCCTGTCCCCATTAGCATTCTGAAGCTGGTGGGTAACATTCCCTTAACTTTTTCAAAGGGTAAAATGTGCATGTCCTGACATACCTTTAGGTCCTGATTCTCCTCCATACTCTGATCCAGACGACTTTGGATTATAATCTGAATATAAGGCAAAAAGAGAATGCCATGAAATTCAGAGGCCATTCATTCAAGAGATATTTATAGAGTACTTACTAGATGCCAGCCCTGTGCTGTGGATACAAAGAAAAACAGGAAATAGGGGAAGCACATGCCCAGCCAGGGTGGTGCAGATAGATGAATCTGGATAAAGTCGGGAATGAGTATGTGTGTGCTGGGTGCAGGGGTTGGGCAAGGGGAAAGAGAAATGGCAAGAGATGAAGTTGGAGAGGAAACAGGGGCCAGATCATGAAAGACCATGAAGGCAACGGAGAATCCATAAAAAGTTTTAGGCAAAAGGATGACAAAATGAAGTTTGCCTTGAAGGTAAATTATTCTTGCTATTTAACAGAAAATAAATGAGAGGAGGACAGGAGAGGCATCAGGAAAACCAGTTAGGAGGCTGAGAAAATACTGAAGACCTGAATTAAGGTAGTGGCTGTAAGAAGGGAGAAAACTGGATAAAGATATTTAAAAAGTAAACTGACAAAACTTCGTGACTAATTGGATGTAGAGGGAAGGGTCAAAAGGATTAAAGGATGATATTCAGATTTCTGTTTTGCGTATTTGAGTAGATGGACAGTGCTAACAAACAGAATCAAAAAGGACAAGCAGGGCCAGCGCAGTGGCGCAGCAGTTAAGTGCGCACGTTCTGCTTTGGCGGCCCGGGGTTTGCTGGTTCAGATCCCGGGTGCGGACATGGCACTGCTTGGCACGCCATGCTGTGGTAGGTGTCCCACATATAAAGTAGAGGAAGATGGGCATGGAGGTTAGCTCAGGGCCAGCCTGCCTCAGCAAAAAGAGGAGGATTGCCAGTAGTTAGCTCAGGGCTAATCTTCCTCGAAAAAAAAAAAAAAAAGAAAAGAAAAGGACAAGCAGTTTTGGTGGTGGGGAGAGAAGGAAGAGAAAAGTTGTTTAATTTAGGACTCATTGAAATTGAGATGCTCATGGGACATATAAGTGGAGGTAATCAACCAGCAGTTGCACATTGCATATACAAATCCAGCACTCCATAGACAGAGCTGAGCTGGAAATAAATATTTGAGAGGCAACATCTGAATCAGATGGGAAGTGAATGAAGCTATGAAGGTGAATGAATAAGACAGAAGAGGGCCCAGAGTGGGACCCTGAGGAGCACCAACATTTAAGGTACAGGCAGAAAAAGATAAGCTTCAAAGGGGACCTGAATGTAAATTCTATGAGGACAGGGTCTTAGGTCTGTCTTGTCATTGGCACAGCTCCAGCACCTTGAAACAGTGCCTGGCACATAGTCACCACTCAATAAATATTTGTTGATGAAAGAAAGAAAGAAGGAAGGAAGGAGACAGAGAGAGAGAAAGAAAAAAAGAAAGAAAGGGTAGTTAAAGATACATGAGGAAAACCAGGAGAGTTGGAGTCAGGGAAGAGAGCATTTCAAGAAGGCGTGGTAGGGGGCCAGCCCGGGGCATAGCGGTTAAGTTTGCGCACCCCACTTTGGTGGCCCAGGGTTTGCAAGCCCGGATCCCAGGTGCAGACCTACACACTGTTCATCAAGCCATGCTGTGGCAGCATCCCACATACAAAATAGAGTAAGATTGGCACAGATGTTAGCTCAGGGCCAATCTTCCTCACAAAAAAAAAGAAGAAGGAGGCACGGACATGTGTATGGTGATGGATGGCAATTTGTCTTTGGGTGGTGAACATGATATAAACACAGAAATCAAAATATAATGACGTACACCTGAAATTTATATAGTTATAAACCAATGTTACCTCAATAAAAAAAAAAGAAGGAGGCACAGACAACAGTGTCAAATGCTACAAATAAAATACATAAACCAGATTATTTAGTGTCTAGTCGGAAAAGAAGGGGCTCACCAATTGTTCCTCAGGATTGACTCCTGGTTCACAGAGGGCCAAGGGCCTCTCCTGTTCATCTTCAGGTAGGGATCCATTGAGGAGTAAGGCCTGAATAACCACAAAGGCAGAAGGAAACTTAACTCCCATCAGATGACAGAGGCTAGAGTTTGGCTTGGTAAACTCATTCCAAATTGAAAGCACAACCAGGCTTCCTCTAGAAATCTCCTTGGTAAGTTTTGATCCCTAGACACCTCCAATTGCTCATCTCGGGTCTATCTGGGGTTCCTTTTGTCAGGCCCCTGCTCTCGGTTTCTCTCATCTTTCCAGATGCACCTGAATCCTCTGCGCCAAGGCTCCTTGGCCCCCGAAAAAAATCTAAAAATAAACTCTCCTTTCAGAAGTGACGTTTCCAACCAGAGCTATTCAAACTGAACTGTACTGGCTAGAAAGTGAACTAAAAGCAGTGTGGCATTATCTTGGTTTAGAAAAGTTTATCACAATGAATTATTTGGAATACATTTGGCATATTGACTTCGGTTTTTTAAATTTTTGTTTGCTTTAATAATTCTGCATTTTTACTCTCAAAAGCAACCTGGATAGAACAAGAAGGAAAACATATTTGCAGAGACACGTCTTCATTTCAACTCTTCATACTAGGCTTTGTTTTTATTAGAATATGGGGGGGCGGGTGAAGATTTACCCTGAAGCTAAGGAAGCTGAAGCCTCAGAGCCCCCCCATGCACTGTCCCTTCCAAGGCCCTACATCTAATATTGTGTTCCTAATCTGTAATCCTATTGTTAAAGAAGGCCCCGAAAATCGTCTATTTTAGGACTCACAAAACTTGGATCTACCCCTGCAGGTAGGTATTACGAGATCTATCAGCTCAGTGAAAGATTTAAAAAGTGTCCCCGTTTTATATCACGACATTTTCTCAATCCAATCAACAAGATGAGTTACAGAGGTTTAATCCTGTCGCAAGTGAGAGAACACAAATTACATCACAAACGTTGGTATATGAAAACAGTTTAAAATCCAGCCACTGGTTGGCCTACTAAGCACTGATTAATAATAATATTTTAGTAAAACAAATTAACTTGATTATCCCATGGAGTTGTAGCAAGAGGTATAGACAAGTATAAGAAGCCAAAGGGGGCCTGGCCCTGTGGCCTAGTGGTTCAAGTTCCACACGCTCTGCTCCAGTGGCCTGGGTTCACGGGTTCAGATCCAGGGTGCAGACCTACTCCACTCACCAGCCACGCTGTGGAGGTGTCCCATGTACAAAAGAATAGAGGAAGATTGGCACAGATGTTAGCTCAGGGCTATCCTCAAGCAAAAAAAAAAAGAGGAGGCTTGGCAATGGATGTTGTTAGCTCAGGGTGAATCTTCCTCACCAAAAGGAAAAAAAAAGCCGCCACAGGGCTACAGGTTGCTAAGGGAGGGCACGTTACAGAAATACCGACTCTACTGGCAGTGTTCAACGGGCTCTAACTAAGGCATACTAATAAGTCAGAAATCCTGGATGTGGCTTAGCATGCAACTTGTTCATCACTGAAAGAGTTAAGCAGCCCAGTGGATGCTGTGAACCCCATTGTATTCTATAATGGAACTGAATTCTCATTGTGATCATGTGGCTGCGAATTAAAACTCCTCTGTTTGCAGGGAATATTAGGATGCTGACTTTCTGCCTGTAGATTCTCTTCTTTTTCTGTCTAATCTGCCATCGGATTTCTCCCAGGCTGAAAAATGCAAACCCAACTGAAAGCCAATTGATGGATATCTATGCTCATATAATGCAAATGATCCTGGGAAAGACCTGGTTGGGTGGAATCCCAAAGTTCCCCACGCTTTCACACCTCCTACTAAAGGACAGCACACAAAAAACATTCCATTAATTAAAACCATTCCTTAATGGGGTGGCAGAAAAGGGATCTAAAAGGCAGACATTTTAAAAATACAGAGCAAATGGGGGAAAATCAACAACTCTCCTTGGGAATGTTTAGGCAGTAAACACTCCTACAACCCTCCTCAGTGCCTGGGGCATATATTATGCAAATTGTTTTACCCCAGCACCAATCCCCTTTTCTCTTTGGGAACCCTTTGTGTCCGCACCCTGTTGCTGGCTGGCTGGGAGCACGCCCTCCACCGCCTGCCGGCTGCCAGAGCCACTCACATAATGTGGGCTTTGTTTACGTGTCCATAAATATTTGACAATTCAGAAGCAGTGCAGTTCCTAGCACAAAAAGAAAAGAATATTCCTAGGCAATTTCAGGGTCATCAGCACACCACACGGGCTCCCCTAAAAAGGGACAGATGCACAAAGACAGAGGACTTGGGGGGTCGATCGGGGTAGGAACTAAGCCAAGTGGGTCAAACGGCCTCTGGGGGAGATTTGCTGAGCTGGCACTGAAGGTATAGGAAAACCTGAAGGGCTCTGTGGCTCGAGGAAAAGTTCTTCTACCTGATCACCGTGGTCAGCATCCATTTGCAAATGCAGCGGGACTGAGCTGAATCCCTCAGCTAGACTCAAATGGAAACCTGCGGCATTACTGGCTCTTCCACCCCTTTTGCTGAAGAATTTCTAGGAGAAAATCCCTGACTCTTCACAGTGCCATTCTTTGGTGAACGTTGCAATGGCAGGTCTGCAGCTGCAGAGAGGGGAGAAACCCACCTATGAAGCCAAGAGCCAGAATAAGGCTTTGTAGGGGTCAATAAGGGCTCCCAGGCTTGCAGAAATCCTAACAGCTGTGCTATAAAAAGAGTCCATAAAGTCCATTTAAGAGTGCCTACATAGAAGGAACTTTCTGCTCATTGTATACTACTCCCTCCATCTAAACTCCCCATTCAACTCCAACCTCATAGACAACTCAGTTTATTTTCAGCTGATACTAGTGGCTTAAGAATAATAATCAACTGGTGCACCAAAGACAAACTACAAGGGAGAGAGCTACCTGTAATCCTGATATCATTTTCTTGGCTTCCTCCATTTCTTTTTCTAAGTGTTCTTGTTGTTCCAACAGCTGTTCTTCCCATGAAGTCTCCAGATAGGTTCCCGGGCTGCCCGGTAGCCAGTCGCGGGATAATGGAGAGTCTGTCTCCTCTGCAAAATGAAAGGAAGGAGTAGAGTTCATGTTGAACAAAAGTGAGGTTCCAGCAGAAAGTGTTCACAGTTCTCTGCGTTCATAGGTTCAGGTCACCTGCCTTCTGAACTTGTCCTCGTTGCAGAAACTGGACTCTCCACCAGGGGGGGGTTGTGAGACATAAAGAAACCATTCTTAACTCCAGGCTCTGGAGAGCAACACTTACTCTGTGCGGGACATCTATCCTCTGTAGAATCTTTAGGAAGCAGTAAGACTCCCTCTTTGGGAGTCTTGGTATGTGACACACATTTTACTCTTAATTCTCCAGAACTGGCATTCCCAGAGCTTGATTCTGCCAGGTACCAAGAGGGGAGCTGTCAGGTGCAATGAAAACAAAATTCCTGTTTGTTGCTCTGGAGCTTCAGAGGGGAGACCTCAACTCAACCTTCCTTTGGCCATTCTGTCATAACTGAACCCTGTCACATTTAAGTTGTGTAAATCACACAGGAAACAAACCAGTAAAAGCACACTCGCGCAAATTGTTGGATCTCTCTCAGGTTTTATTTTCCTACCCTTACAGTCTCTTTGCTCTGATCTCATTCATAAGAATGAATATAAGTACACTCCTTCAGGGTTGTCGGGAAGATTAAATGAGGTAACTTACATGCAGGGCTCCATGGTGCCTGGCCCAGAGCAGGCACTCAATAAATGCTCTCCGTCTCCCTCCCCAGGGTCCCATGGTTACCGACTCAGTAACATGACTGACACTTTGGTACTAACACCAGGGCTAGAGGGGGAGCAGAGCAAGAAAGAATTTAACTCCAGTTTTTCTTCTGAGGGCTTCGGTTTCATTCATCCCTCATAGGTGAACAAAACTCTATCTAAATCACGTGCTTTGCCTCTTCCGTGCTTCCCTCTGTGTTTATGCAAGAAAAAGCAGAGTGATTGAGACGGAAGAAGAAGTCGTCTAAACAAAGGGAACTCTCTGTGGTCCCTTCTGTGGTCCTCATACCAGGCCTGCTGTAGACCTGCTCTCTACCGTATGGTCTCACAGACACCTCAGCTCCTACTACGTATTCCTGGCCCCAGTTTAAGTTAGGAAGTACTGAAATGATCTGTATAACACAGAAGTAATAAAACTGTTGACTTGACTAAGGCTTCTGACGGTCCCAAAGTCATTTCCTAATTTATAGCAGCCAGCTGATGAACAGCCTGTCTATGCTGCTGCAGAACTTTTGACAACCAGGACATCAGAAGTGACATTCTGTAAGAGGATAACCACACGAGTTGGCTCCAAAGCATTAGAGTCCTCTAGAACTGACGCCGCACGCACAGACTATGCAGAGGGAGAAGACCAGGGAGCTAACAGGTAGATAGTCAGGACCCCTAAACTCTTCAAGCCGAGGGCTGTTTCTTGAGCCAACTAGGCAGGCTGAGAAATAGTACCTGTTCTGTTCTCTATTCCTTCAGAGGGAATAATCACAAAATCTGCCTTCTCTTCTGACTGGGTTATAATGGATTCGCTCTTTGCACTGTGGATAGGACTGGGTGAAGTCAGGCTGTGATCAAAAGAAAAGAAAGAGAAACAATTATTATGAACACTTGTTTAGAAGCCAAACTTTTCATAATTTATCCCCGAAAAATGTTCTTATTAATCTTACTCCTATTGCCTAACACAGAACCCCAATAAGAACAAATATTTGTCGAATGAATGAATATGAACTGATTGAATGAATGAAATGTACATTGAATGAATGAATGACCCAGTCCTAGGAAGCCTTTTCCACAACAAGGCTACCTTTAAGCCTAATTCATTGAAAAGAGATTGATCAGAAGTATGGGTAATCTAGCATTTTAAAGAACTCCAAGTTTGGTGTTGTTTGGTTGGGTTTTTTTTTTTTACTTACCACCACCACCATCCCTGGGCCCAAGTTCAGAGACTGATGACTTCATGTCTTAGTAGCTTTGGGAGCTAGAAGGAAAATCTACTTCTAATACATTGATCTTTCACAGACACAAGCAATACCAGCAGAGTAATCATGACAGATCAGCTCTGGGCAGATCCCAAAGGAGGGGGCAGTGTGGAGGGTGCCTCACGGGGTAGAAATCGCTGGAGTGTGAACAGTGTCAGGCTGAGCAAAGGGGCAGTGATATATTAACAAAGCTAGGATGTGATAAGGAAAAGGCTAATACATCAAAAGGGGAAAAGACCCGTTAGGGGATGGTAAAGGTTTACTTGATTTACTCCCATCAAACAGTTATTTACATCTCTGCCACAGTATTTTCAAATTGTCATCAGAAACTTCATGACAGTTCTTGAGTTATGCTGTAACTACTAGCCTTGGAAGGAATTGTTCAGATTTTTAGGAAAGTGGAATTTTAAGTCTCCAGAACAACAGCAAATCTACAAGACAAGATGGGAATGTAAGGCCAATGCTTCCACCCGAAGAGCCCTTCTTTGCATCACACCTTGAGAACATCAGCACCGAAACAATCTCAGGGGCTGTGGGGTCTGCAGACCCAGCTCCCTCTCAGGAATTCTTTCCAAATCCATCACCCAGACAACAGTGAAAGTGTCTAGGATTCACTGACCCACTTAATGTGCCCCCGAAGTCTCCCAGGCTAATCCTCACAGCCACGATCAGGAGTTAACATTTTGTCTTCCTAGAAACCAGTAAAAACAAGAGCCAAGCACCATGGAGGTAGCCAGAGATTTTAAACCCTCTGAAGCAGCCTGAGGACCAGCGTTTCATCTTCCTCACTGTCCAGAGTTTAAGGGCTTGGTAGGAATGACTCCAACTAGTAATACATTCTCACCCCTATTAGGACCTCAGAAAAAATTTCAAAGTTTTTTGCTTCTTCAAATTAAAGAAAGTCACTTAACCCTATCTATAGATCTATAACCCAAACAGGCAAGAGAGGTGGTAAGCAGCAAGAGGTGGTATTTAGAACTCTCTTATCCATCTTTCATCACTTAGGCAATCTGACTTCCAGACCAATATGCATTAGCTGCTGGAAAAGCACTAGTCTAAGGGTACTATGTCATTTATAAGAACAGATTTACGACTGTTCAGGCCTCAGCATTAGTCTTCTTACAGAAATAGGGATCCAAGTGCAGACATGCTTACAACGGCTGCTCCTCTTTGGGAAATAATCAGACAACACTTTCTCAGCTGACAAGGTGCTATGGTTGTCATGTTCCACTGCCTGCATTTGGCTGGACCACGGTTGGCATGTGTGAGACGAAGGGGGGTGGGGTGGGAGGAGTAGTGTGAACCTAGGATGCTGGAAAACTGCTTTCCTAAAAGCAGAGACGCATGCTCAGCTCCACCTTCTCCCTCCTAAGTGAGCTGTAGCCCATATAAGGGCAAAAGGAGGCGGATGTCTGCATATCCAACCCCACTGGGGGAGTGGCAGAGCAGCCAAAGGAAAACAACATTTCCCTTTCTTGAATTGAGGCTGCCAGTATGTGAGGCCACAGAGAGGTAAGACGGTGAAACTAGATGGCCAGGTCAAAGGATGAAGGACCTGAGGAAGAAAAATCCTGAGGCACAGGTCAGAGCAGACATCACGGCTGCCTCCCCAAGAACCTCACTAGATGAGGATGGTGCATTAAAGCCTCTGCCTCAAGTCAGAGAAAAGTATTTTAATGCTAATTAATTATATCATTTAGGCTCTCCTTGATTAGCTTAAAAACCCTATTTTATAAACAGGTAATCCCCTACTTCCCATCATAATCCTCTCAAGTCAGGGAACAACTGATTGCAAATCAGGTCCCCGTGATACGTTTCTTAATTCTCACAGGTGTAACATCTCTCCAGTCTTAACTTATCAGACAGGCAACCCCCAGCTAGATACTTCCATATTAGTCAAATCAATTTTTTTTAAATGAGTAATGAGTGATAAGAAAGAGAGTCCTTACCCCCCTTCCCCCAAAAAGAGAGTCCTGTTCTCTCCTTGTCTCCCTTAGCAGAGACAAGACAGGGTAAAGTGCCACTCCTCCTTCCCTATGCTGGCTCCACCGTCCGAAACCCACTGTCTTTTATAGTGCTAACCCCAGGCCAGCAGCCTGTTCTCCCTAGTATAGCGCCCCCACCCATCCCCCTCTGTCTCTGGCCAACAGAATGCTCAGTCCTGGCCCTGCTCCCACCCATGCCCCCCACCTCCAAAGCCAAAGTGGCCTCAGCTCACCATTTGACTTGCGTCCCTCCCATGGTCCCCCTCCTGGCTCCGGCTTCAGCAAGCCTGCTTCCCTGGGTGAAGCGGGAGGCTGAGAGTCACAGCGCTCCCAAATTCGGGCATGTCTCCCCGCGCTGGGGCCCGAAGAACGACTCTACGGGCAGGCCAACTACCAGAGCTGCTTGCCCCTATCGCGGGAGAGAGTAGGAAGGACAGAGAGGCAGGCGTCACGGCCCCAGGGACAGGGATGCTCCCGGGTCTGAGGCGCGCTGTCCCGGCGGCTCAGACACTGCAGCAGCCTGGCCTCGGCGGAAGCTGCCTCCCCTCGCGGGCTGCGGGTCCCTGGCAGCGGCATCGTGGTCTCCGCGGCCGCGCGGCTCCGGGCATGCTCCCGGGCGCAGGCATCTCAACCCATCTCCGACCGGGGGCAATGATCCCGCGGCTCCAGCTGCGCGGTCGAGTCGGGGCGGCGAGCGTGCGGACGATCCCGGCTCCGCGCCGCCTCCCTGGTCCCTCCCTCCGCTCCCTTCTCTTCCCCTCCGCCCCCCTCCCAGGCTGTCACACGCGGCCAGGCAGCGCCGGGCTCGGACCCAGGCGGACGCGCGGCGGGCCGGCCGAGCTCTGGGCAGGGGCAGGGCGAGGGCGAGGGCGGGGGGCACGGGCGGGGCCGGGCAGGGGAGGGGCCGCCGTTCCGCAGAATCCCGAGGAGGGTCTCTGGTCCTCGTCCTAAGAACCCCAGAACTGAAAACACTGCCTTCTCTACTCTGACCCTTCCCTTCGTGGACAACGAGGTCGGGGCAGGTCTATCCTGGCTCCTTACGGGAGAGACTCTTCCCCGGAAAAACCGTCGACCGCCTATCTCCTCCCACCTTCCCCTCGGGCGTTTCATGTGTTCTTTTTTTCCCAACTAAGGATCATTTTGCTTGGACAAAGTGAGAGGCTGGCCCGAGGCTGGTCTACGTAGGAAGCAACAGGAGCGCTGGATTTCGCCAGGATGTCTCGAGGAGCAGGGGGAGAGGATTAAACACCGGGGCTATCTTTCCTATCTTCTCATCCCCGGGTCTCCTGGCCTTCATGGGTCACCGGGCCATTAGGTGGGCTTCCCCTGAGGAAGGGGATGGGTGGGCAGAATGTTCCAGAGCCTGCTGGGTCCCAGGGAGCTCACCGAGGTAAAGGCAAGGTGCTGACCGAGCATCCCAGAGAGGTGAGTGAGGAGTGGGCTTAGAAGAAAATGACAAAATCAGGAAGCAGTGAAGGACAGAAAGGGGAATGCAAACTATTCTCTGACCCCTCTCCTGGAAAACTGTCATGGTCAGCCCACTGCAGCCCCATTTCCAGTGGATCTCCAATTCACTCTCTCTCTCTCTCTCTAACTCTGGCAGGCACCAGAGGAGTCAAAGGCCTGTACCCATGCAAGAAGCAACAGATCTCATCATACAATGAAACATCCTTTGATTCTGTACCAAGTGATAGTCTCCACAGCAAGCAAGGAAGAAATGGCTTAGATTCGTATTGAAAACACACCTATTGCTTAACAAGTACAGGTTTTCCTTCTGGGGTGATGAAATGTCTTCAAACTGGATAGGGGTGATGGTTGCACAACATTATGAAAGTACCAAATGCCACTGAATTGTACACTTTAAAATGATTAATGGTTAATTTTATGTTGTGTGAAATTTATAAACAAAAAAGCACATCTATTAGATATGAAAATTAAAGGGAACTGCATTAGGTTACCAGTATATTAAAACACTGGAAAGAATTCCATGTGACCTTGATAAATTAGAAAATGGTCCATCAAACTAAGATGGAATTTCATGAGGAAAAGAAATCATAAGAAGAAAACAAATACACATAAGATATATGTAAGACAAAGAACAATTAGGCTTAACAAGAACAGACTAAACTGGGTTGGGGTAAGAGAGAAAAGGTCGTAAGAGCATAAATTAAATGTGACTCAGCAATGAAATGAAGTTAGTAAATAAGCTAACATGATCTGGGGATGTGTTTACAGGACCATGATTTACATGAGCCAGGAAAGCAGTCTTTTTCTGCCACTGCACTTGGCATTGATCAGGCTTTCATTAGAGCACTTTGTCCTGTTTTGGTCTCTGCATTTGGCTCTAAGGGATATAGACAGCCTTTCAGCTAGAGTCACAAACATCATTGGCCCACTCAAATGCATACTAATCTGCCACAATTACCAGCCCTATAAATGAAAGTTGGAAACATTTTAATGCTCTCAGACAACTCTGACCCATTTTTTCTCTAGTTTTATACAGCTTCTCAAGACATAACTTAGAGTTACACTCAGGCGCAAAGACAATGCAGTAAAACTAGCCCTCAAAAACAATGGCAGCTGAGACGCATTGGGCTGGAGGGCACAGTCACGCCCCCACGTGGACACAGCTAAGCACTGGCACTGGGGCTCTGCACAAAGCTTCCTTATGTGGGAAATTTACCAACACCCCACCCCACCCTCCCGCCAGCACAAAACCGCAAGGCAGTGCTGAAGGCTCCCCTTTTAAAGCCAAATACAAACTGAGGGAAAGAGAAAGGGCTTAGGAGCCTTACTGCCTGCTGTGTTGCTGCTTGAAACCGAGAACCCTGAGAATCCCCAGGAATTCAGCTTTTAGTCAGGACTGTAGTGGAAAGAATCTGAGGCCACAGTTACCTGGAGCAGCTGGACTCAGACGGGGACCTTTGCTGCCCTTCGTACTGCTGCACCAGGGCTCGCACACTCCAGTACGGATTCTCAATCTCCTCGTCCATGCTGCTGTTCCTAAAGTCAGGGGGCACCAGCAAGGAGAGGGTGTCAGTCTTTCAGTTCAGGCCAACTCAACAGGTACTGATAGATAGCCCCTCTGTGAGCACTATGGAAATAAGATGAATAAGGCAAGCCCCTGCCTTGGAGACACTTGAAAACTAGTAGGGAAGAGAGACGTAAAAACAAGTAATTTCACCAATCTTTGCAACACCTCAGGGTCATGCTCTCTCTCACCAGACACACAACCCCCAAAGTGTTTCCTGCATGACTCTCCAGAACAGCTTGGCCTTTAGGATACATTAGGGAGAGACTCCCCAGATGTACCGGACCACTGCTCCCACATATCTCCCAGTGAAGAAGACACATACTGAAAATTCTGGGCACCAGAGCAAAAAATTACATATATGATTTCTTTACTTTCTGCTAAGTACAAAATAAACACTGCTGTAAAAAGGGCTTTTCTTTTGGAGCGCCCTCTCCAACCTCCACTCCATGCTCTTTTCTGCAATGTGGAGCTGTTTAGGTGATATTTCCACCCACTGCATCATTTAAGGGGAGAAATATCAGAGAGAAGGACAAGTTTCCATCCCTCGCCTCTAGCCTTACCTCTGTCTGTATCGAAAGACATCGCGTCCTGACCGTGACATATCATGACACACGTCGGCCAGAGCGGCAGCTGCTCCCTGGGCCACGGCAGTGGCACAGTGTGGCTGGTGACTCTGCAGAGGGGCTTTGGAGTCCCGTCCTTGGCTCACCGTCCTACTTGAGCCAGGTTTGAAATGAGCTGCCAAGGCAAGAACCAGCCTCATGATAGACTTCAGGTTTCCTTCCACAATATCTGAGGGGCAGAACAGACCAAGAGGTCCTAAGAAGGAGGCAGAAGGCTGAGGACTTACTCATTTAATACGTATTTGCTAGTGACACAGGTAAACAAGGCAGTCTAGACCTCTGTCCTCACACGGCCACATTCAACAGGGAGAAGGAAGACTTAAAAGCAATTCCAATAAAGCACAATAACGTGTTATGGAAGGAGAAGAAGAGGATTCTTTGGGAGCTTAGAGTAGAGGCATCTTGTCTAGTCTAGAAGGCTCAGGGAAGGATTCCTAGAGGAAGTGAGTTCTAAACTGAGACTTGGTTGATGAAAAGTGGTTCATCAGATGAGGGAAGACAAGGTAAAGGGTATTCCAAGAAGAGGGGACAGCAGGCATAAAGGTCTAGAGGTGAAAAAGAGCATGACCTACTAGAGCTGTGCTGTCCAATAGGGGAGCACCAGCCACATGTGGCTACTGAGCCTTAAAAGGTAGCTATATTCTGAAGTGAAGTGCGCCATAAGCGTAGGACTTAGCACACAAAAAAAATAGAACTAAGAAATCTCATTAGCCTTAGTACAAAAAATAGAATTCAAAACATTTCCTTCATAGTTTTTTATATTGATTACATGTTGAAATAATATTTTGGGTTAAATAAAATGTTATTAATATTAATTTCATCTTTTTTTCAATGTGACTATTAGAAATTTTTAAGTTACCTATGTGAATCATATTATATTTCCATGGCACAGTACTGTGGTAGAACTGAAAGAAGTTCGGCAGAGCTAATGCTCAAAGTGCAGGGAGAGAGGGTGAAAGATGAGGGGGGTGAATCAGAGGTCAGGTCAGAAAGGGCATGGTAAGCCACAGGAAGGACCGTGGAGTGCATCCTAAGGGTCCTCGGATACAGAGGACTGGCATAAGCAAATGTTCTCTTAGAAAGATCGTTCCAGCTGCAGTGTGGAGAGCAGACAGGAAGGGAAAAAAATTGATGCAGTGGGACTAATTAGGAAGCTGTTGCACTTCTCCAGGTAAAAGACAATGACGCCCTGAATGGCAGTGTTCCCTCAAAATAGCCGACTTTAATGGGCCAGATCCCCAAGCCCACTCCTCATGGGGACCAGATCGGAGATATTATGACATTCTAAATTTTGCCCTAGAAAAAAAGACGAATGCAGGCAGAAGACAATGGGATAGGTCTGGTGAAAGTTAATGTAAGGAAATGGGTAATATTCTATTTTTTTTAGTTTCAAAGCCTTTTAAATATGCAAGGCTTTGAGAAGGATTGATTGATACCTTCTACAGGGTACTGTCAATGGTGAGTATCTGCCCCACTGAATAACCCCAACACAGAGAACACCAATAATCCAAGGTGAAAGGAGGGCTCCCTCCTGGCCCCATTCTCATCAGAGCCATGGGCAGTCAGGCCCAGACACTGAAGCTGAAACAGAACCAGATTACAACCTATTCTAGAGAAACAGTAAGAAGACTAGGGAGCCTCTGCTCTCCAAGGACACCTACAGGATTTCTTCCTCGTAGCTTGAGCTCAAAATGGATTGAGAAGTGTCCTCTTCTGGCCTTGTGGCTATAGGAGAGGGCACATGCAGAGGTCACAGAGCCCATTTCACCCTGCCTGGAATGTTCTGTGATGTCCAAAAAAAAAATGGTATAAAATATTTTCATTCTGGAAAACTAGTTAGAAAAAAATATAGACTATTATGATTTAAAGAATTCTTGGTCAGGAAACCCTAGGAACTTGAAAGGCGTACTCTACAGTAGTCCCCTTATCCATGGTTTCAGTCAGCCTCAGTCCCAAAATACTAAATAGAAAATTCCAGGAATAAACAATTCATAAGTTTTAAATTGCATGCCATTCTGGTAGCATGATGAAATCTCAGGCCATCCCGCTTTGTCCTGCGCAGGAAGCTACGTCACAATACCTACGTCATTCACCTCACTTCATCTCATCACGTAGGCATCGTATCATCTCACGTCATCTCAAGAAGGGTGAGTACAGTACAATAAGATATTTTGAGAGAGAGAGACCACATTCACATAACTTTTATTATAGTATATGGTTATAATTGTCCTATTTTATTATTAGTTATTGTTCTTAATCTCTTATTGTGCCTAATTTATAAACTGAACTTTATCACATGTATGTATGTATAGGAAAAAACACAGTATAGATAGGGTTCAGTACTATCTGCAGTTTCAGGCATCCACTGGGGGTCTTGGAACGTATGCCCTGTTGATAAGGGGGACTATTAGATCTTCATTTTTGATAACTTAAATGAGATATTCTAAAATTAAAATCCAAATTTTGTAATCTCTTCTCTATTAATTTTCCTACACACACTCAAGTAAACCTTTATTTAATGAAAATGAATAGAGAACTTCTATCTCCACCCGGGTTTCCAAAACACTCAGATTTTGATAATAGTTTCATCCCAAGAGGATAACTTTCTTTATGGAAAAGTGATATGAGGTCATGGGCCTGATCCTACTCCTGTCTACCCAGAAACCTCAGCTACACAACTGATGGTTCTTCTGAGGGTGGCAATCATCAATTAAAGCTGAATGTAGTCATATGTACAATGACGGATAAAAACTAGACTATTGGGGGTAAACACGATGCAGTCTAATACAGAAACTAATATGTAATCATGTGTATCTGAAATTGCACAATGTTATAAATCAATATGACCTCAATAAAAAAAATTTTTTTTAAAGAATATAACCTAAAGAAAAAGAAAAAAAAATGTTGAGTGTACGCATGCACCAAGGATGGGATGAGGCACTGACCTTTAGCCGATGTCTGGTGCATACGAATCTTTTTGGAGGCCACAAACTGCAGCACTTTTTCCACATTATTCTTCATCTCCTGTTGGTTACTTGGACTCAGCTGTACCCCACTCAGCTTTTCTCCTGCTGTTAGAAGACAGAAAATATACGAAGTTATAGGAAGGAAACTATCAAAGTTTCATAGTACCCAGACAGATAGTAAGGCATTATTTGATGTAAACACTAAGATTATATATAAATACGCAAGTGAGTTAAGCCTTGGTGTTTGTAACTTGGATGGGGAATAGGAAAATGAAAGCCTTTTGAAGGGCCTTAAAATTTTCACATCTACTCCCAGGGGCCTCTGAAGTTACTGTGTGGATATTCATTCATTCAACAATATTCATCGAGCACCCACTGTGTGCCAGGCACTGTTCTGGACACCAGAGAAACAGCAGTGAATAAGACAAAAAGGCCCTTCCATCACAGAGTTTATATCTGCAGGGATGACAGATGACCAGGTTAACAAGTAAATGTTTAATCCAATTCCAAGTAGTGATAAATTCCATGAGGAAAAACAAAGAGTGATCACAGCCTCTCTGAGAAGACATCTGAACAGAGACTTGAATAAAGTAAGAGATGCTAAGATTTGGGGAGAAAGCATTCCAGACTGAGGAACCACAGGTACGAATCCCAAAATGGGAATGAGCTCAGGTTATCTGAGGAACAGCAACAAGACCAGTGCTGCTGGAATGGAGACAGCGTGGAGTCGAGTCCTAGGAGAAGGCAGAGACATATGCAAGGCCAGGTCCTGTGAGGTTCCGTGGACCAAAGAGCCTGAATCATCTTCTAAGTGTAATGGGTAGCTAGTGGAGAGTTTGAGGCAAGAGAGTTACCTGATTTTATTTATGTTTTTAAAAGTTGATTCTGTGTGGACATAGATTATTTGGAGAGGAAACAGGGAGATTAGTTAGAAAATGAAAAGAGTCAAGGCAAGAGATAACGATGGTTTGGGCTAGAGTGGAAGAGGCTGACAGGTGAGAAGTCAGATATCAGATAAATTTTTTTGTCTTTTCCCCCCCAAAAAACTAGAAGAACACAAGTAAGTCCTATTCTAAGTCAAGAGAGGTTCTTTGTTAGGTGATTGCTTTTATTTTTTTATTTAATTTTTTTATTGAGACAACATTGGTTTATAACATTATATAAATTTCAGGTGTACCAAGTTACAGGTAAATATTTGATATAAAGCAGACAGCACCTGTGAAGGACTGGATACGATATAAGAGGAAAAGAGAATAATTAAGGACGGCTTCTAAGTGTTCTGCATTAATAGGGTGAATGGTACCATGATGTGTTACATGAAGAAACCTGGAGGATAAAGGGATTCACAGGGAGAAGGAAATCAAAAGTTCTGAGTAGGACATGTGAAGTCAGAGCTGCAGTGTAGACATCCAAGGAGAGATGGTGACTAGGAAGCTGATATTCATGTCTTCAATTCAAGGAAGAGTTTAGGGCTAAGGATACAAATTAGGGAAGAGATCACTTAGGGATAGGGTATACACAAGGGCAGGACTGACCCTGGAGAACTTCAACATTTAGAGGTCAGGACGAAGGAGAAGAGGCAGCAAAGCAAACAGGAGAAGCCAGCGGGGAAGGAGGAGGACTGCAAGTCCACAGGGTCCTGGGAGCCACGCAAAGCAGTGTGTGAAGCAGGAGGGAGGGATCACCTGGATCAAGTTCTACCGTGAGTACAACGAGGACTGAGGCCTTGCCACTGGATTTGACAAGGTGGAGGCTGTGACCTTGAGGAGAGCAGTTTCAGTGGAGCAGTGGGAGCAAAAGCTCAAAGAAAGAATGGGAAATAAGGTAGTGAATTCAGGGAGTTTTTTCATATAGCAAAGTCACAATAGAATCCAGCATTTAAGAATCTGGCTTTTGCTTCAATTAAGGAAAAAAAGAAAGGAAAAAAGAATTTGGGTTTTGGGAGAATAAGAGTACACATTCATATTGCTTGTATATGCACACAATATCTCTGAAAGAAATTCAGGAAACTGCTAACACTGGTTGCCTCCAGAAAGTACAAGGAGCTGACAGAGGGACATAGGTGGAAAAAAGGCTTTTGACTTTATATCTTTTTACACCTTCTGGATTTTCTACCTGATTATATTTTCAAGTACAATCTATTCAAATAAGTGAAAATTTAAATGTTTAAAATGAGCTTTGGAATTAAAGCAGATCTAGTTTTGTACCTCTGCTTTGCCACTTATAGTTATGTGACCTTGTAAAGTTGCTTACCTTTGTAAACATCACAAAACAAGAACGACAGTAGTACTCATATCACACCCATATCATAACTCAATCAGTCAAAGTAGCATGCTTAGCAAAATGCCTGATATATTCTAAGTGCTCAATGAATTTACTTATTTTTATAAATCCTCTCTTTTAAGCTTGTTTCCTAAAAATGGGGATAATATTATGTTTCTTAAGAGTTGATGATCAAATGAAATTAAACAAGATAGAAAGTGTTCAATAAATGGCAGCTACTATTAGTATTACCATTGTTATTTTCATTAAAAATGAATACTTTGATGAATCCATGAGCTGTCCCAGTGAGGTACTCATGGATAGGCTGCCTGTAGCAAACCCGGCTTCTTCCACACAACTTACAAGCCCCACATCCCTCAAGGACTCTAAGCAAGGTCAGCTGACTAATATAACAATAAATGTTTGAGTAACTATTATGTGCCAGGCACTTGGGTAAGAGTGTGGAAACAAACAAAAAATTATACTCTACCTGCCCTTAAAGAGCTCAGTCTATATAGGAAAGATAAGTAAACAATTACCATTTGGTGAATGGTAATAATATTATAATTATAGAGCCATGGACAAATGCAATAGAAATAAGGCTGTGGTACCATCTAATAAGCATGGCCAGCAACAATTCCAGGGCTTCAAGAGGACAAGCCCTTTCATGAAGCATTATGGTAGTGAGTATCACAGAGGGGTCCTTTTGCTGGTAACACACCTTTTTGCCTGGCTACTACTTCCTTTTCCAGCCTTGGTTTAGACATCAATTCATTTGGTAAGCTATCCCTGAACCCCTAAGACTGGGTTGGGTGTCCCCCCATATGCTTCTATCTGTACCTACCCCATCAGAGTAAACACATTAATGGAACTGACTTCATTTTCCAGTCTTTCCAAATAGATTGGGAGACTCTTGAGCATAGATGGTGCTCATCCTCATATTCCCAAAGCATAATACAGTGCCTGGCACACAGTGTTTAGTGACTAATACATAAATGAATTAACCTTGGGCAAGTATTTTAAATCTGCTCTACTTCCATTTCCATATATTTTAAAGAAGCAGCAATCTGCTGTGAAGGACATATGGAGGATAAAGAAGGCCATGTTCTGGTTTAAGCTAGCATCAGTGTCCAGGGCCAACTGACCAACAATTTCGATGAGATATGCCAGGATCACCCCATCCCGAAGATCCTGTCGCAAGTCCTGTACCGGCTTCACCGCTGGCCTCTTCTTGAGCTGTGCATTCACCCAGGCCACGTATGCCTGCAGCTGTTGCTGGAAAATGAAGGGTGGAAATAAGGGAAATGTTACATATTATTCTTATCCTCTACCCTGCACCCTCTAAGGCAGCATCTGAGATGGAGCTATAGTGAGCAATCCATATCCAGAGGGAGGAGGAGGAGGCTTTAAGGAAGAAAAGAAGAAAGATGGTTCAGACATGGAACATGTTCTAAAATTTTCTAGTTTTATGATAGTCTCCAGAGATGAGCTAACCTCTGACTTGGGTGGCAGTGTAGACACAGAGAAGCAGATGAGTGTTTCAATGACTATAACACCTGCTTTCCCTGAGTTTTGCTCTGTTGACCAAGGATGAGGGCCGGGCCCAGAGCCACAGCCAATTTTTGGGTGTCATGACTGCTGCCAGCAACCCATCGCGCTTCTCAGGAACAATCACTCATGTTCTGTATGCACAATGGACTGTGACACTCCTAAGAATTGATCTTGGGGAACCAGGAATAAACAGTAAACCAAGCTCAGAACCGCCTCTCCCATCTCTGCTTTCTTCACAATGAGATTTAACTGAAATCATCTCACAGTCAACCCAATATTTATTCTCCTGAGCCCATAATCCTGGGATTGCTACAGAGTTAGTTTTAATCTGTGCTTTATACTGTCAAAGAGGATCAAGCTACCTAAAACCTGCACAAAAAAGGAAAAAGAAAGGCTATGGTGAGCCGTGTTCCTGAAGACTTGTGGGGCAGAGCTGTATTTTCATTTATTTTCAGACAAAGCTAGGGCTCAGTATCATCAGAAGCCTGTTAGGCCCAGGCAAGGATGTATAAGTCATCCTTACATATTCCATTTTGTCTCTTAAACACAGCTTGTATTCAGGTGTTTATTCTGATTATTTGGTCTGAAGACGGGCACTAAATATCAAAATAGCACATGAACAATGTCATAGTACAGGTAGCAATTCTGTCTAGTTTCTGTAGAAGCCCAAGACTGAACCTAAAAATTAAGTTCAAGGGCTAATGGTATTAAATTATAATTTGGTTAAAGTACAGTTGATTTCTAAGCCCCAAGTACTTCCTTAATGAAATGATGCTGGAAATTACTCACTGGTTGCTTCCTGAGCTTAAATTAAATCTTCATTATTTTCTCTCTGTCAATTTGTGGGGATAAATATAAAGTCCTTTGGAAGACAATACCAAGGTAATAATCTATCAGATACTGATACACTATAGGAAATGCAATGATGAGCAGGGGGTGGGGGGAGAAATCTAGTATTTATTGAGTACGTACCATGAACTAAACACTATTTTTAGTGTTTTATACAAGTTTTAATGAATAATTGAATGTAATTGGAACAGGGCCTGCCACACAATTGATGCCTACTAAATGGTCATTAGTATTTTCATCATTATCCTCTTCTACTTCAGTTCTCACAAAAGCATTGAAGGGTTGGTATCATCTCCATTCTATGGATGAGGTTCAGAGAGATTATGTAACTTCTCCAATGTCCCCATAGCTAGGACATAGCAGACCCGGTACTGAAACTCTGTAAATGTGGTCCAGGCTTTTACAAAGGGCCTTTCGCTATCCAACTCACTCCATAGAATAGAAGTGGCCGCACCTTCTGCTTAACATGGGCCAGACTCTCGTCCAAGGTCTGCTCCCACTACACAGTCAAAGCCTGTGTGAAGCAGCCAGGCAAAGGGCGCCTCCACAGTAAAGCACTCTGCTCTGGGGGAAAGGAGTTAAGACCCGAAAAGGCATTAAGGGTAACAGCTGGGATCTAATTACCTGGCTTATGTATAAAACTCCTATCCAATCTCCCTGTATTTACTATCACCCTCAACCCACCCTCCACAGATTCCTGTTTAAAATCCTTCACTAACCCCTCATTATCAAGATAAAATCCAATCTCCTTAGCTGCATTTAAGTCCGTCAAGCACTAGCCCTTGCCTCTTCTCCAGCTTCACTCACCCCTCTCCCATTTGCCGCCCTAGGTTTCAGTTTGTCCAAACCATGTGCACTGCCCCAAATGCACCATGCTTTCCAGTCACTGTACCTCCCCCAGCCTGCCTCCTCTTGAGTCTGAGCTCAAGCATCACCTTTTCCAGGAAGCCTTCCCTGACTGTCCCACACACCTCAGACTCTGATCTCCTTGAGGATGTCCTGTATCATGCAATCTGTTCAACAATAATTTGAGCGCAGGCACTGTACTAAGTTATGGAGTTACAAAGAGGCTATGCCTTCAAGAACCTTGCAGGAAAAAAATGGAAGAGAGGAAGAGGAGGAGAAGCTTGCAGGCTGGTAGAGACAAGTGCTATGACAGGGGTGCACAGAGTGCTAAGAAAGTATTAGCCCAACCTGAAACCCACGTTTCCAGGGGGTTTTCTGAAGGAGCACAGGATGCAAAGAAGACAGTTAGCTCAAAGGAGCTCAGGTCTGAGCTATGCTCCAAGCAGAGAGTTATGATAGTTCAGAACTACTGGACTCTCAGAGTAACAGGCACTCAATAAATATTTGTTTGAATCAGTGAATCATTTGTCACATTTCATCAGGCACAGACTTAAAATGATTGCAAAAGTTAATTATGCAGGGGCAGAGAAGAACAAGTATTTTTCATTAGGCCAAGATAATTTCCACTTAAATAACCATGGCCTTCTTTTGGCTGTTGAATAGAAGTAAGTAATCTCTGATGCAAAACTGATTAGAGGTTCCTAACAGGACTTTTCATGCACATTAATCACAGCTCTGGTCTTCCAACAAAAGAGGATTCTATGGCATAAACGATAATAATAGTCACCACTTTTCTGTGTCAAGAGCTATGCTAGGTCCTTTAAACACATGTTCTCTAATGCTAATCTGCCAGGGAGATTTTATTGTATCTAGTTTGCTAATTGGAAACTGTGACTCAAAAAAGGTGAAATAATTTATTTAAGGTCACCCAGATAGTAAACTATGACTATGAGATTCACTCTAGCTCCCAAGCCAATGCTCTTTGCAATCTACCACACTAAATAGATGCATCCCTGAGGTGTAAATGACCTCACTAAAACTCTCAGAATGGAAGTCACCTTAGTCTAGACCACTTCCTCCACCACATCCAATGCTTAAGTCTCTTGTGGAATAATCTACACTAAGTAGCTGTCTCCTACTCCAAGCATGGTCCCTGGACCAGCAGCATCAGCATCATCTGGAAGCCAGTTAGAAATATAGGCTCTCAAGCTCCACCCCAGCCCTACTGAATCAGACCCTGTATTTTAACAAGATCCTCTGGTGTTTCATATCACTGTTCCCATACCTGGCTGCACATCAAGATCACAAGGGAAAATTTTCAAAAAGATAGATAGGCAGACCTTACTCCAAATCCACCAAAACTCTCTCCAGGGGGTAGAACTCAGAAAGCCTTATATTCCCAAACTCCCCACATGACTCTTGTAGAGCTAACTTGAGTCTTCTCCTCGCTAAACATTCCAGTCCCTTTAACAAAGGGGTTCTCAACCCTGACTACCCATCATAATCACCCAGAAGCTTTTAAAAAATACTAACATCTAGGCCCCACCATTGACCAGTCAGAATTTCTGGGGGTGGGGCCCAGGTACGTCAGTATTCTGTAAGTGCTCCCAGGTACATCCAGACTTGCGAGCCAAGGTTAACCATTCCTTACATTAAATGGCTCAAATATTATTGATCTTCCTGTCTAAATCTCTCTGAAACTATGACATCTAGAACCTAATACAATATTCTGGGTGTAAAAAGAGACAAGCAGATTCCTCATTCAAGATATTTCTCTTTCTTTTCTTTCCTTTTTCTTCCTTTCTTTCTTTGCTTCCTTCCTCGGCCACCAGAACACAGTGTTGATCTACACGAGGGGGTTATTCAAAACCCCAAAGTATTATGTTTTTATTTTACTAACTGTTCATTTTGAAATAACTTCACTTACAAAAAAGTGGCAAAAATGGTACAAAGAGTTCTCCTATACCCATTACCCAGATCCCCAAATGTTTACATCTTACATAACCACAGTACAATGACCAAAACAGGAAATTAACACTGACACAATAACATTAACTAATCTACAGACTTTTTCAAATTTCACCAATAGTCCCACTAATGTCCTTCTTCTGGTCCAGAATCCAATCCAAGATCTCTCACTCATTTAGTTGTCATATTTCTTTAGTCTCCCCCAACCCGGGACAGTTGCTAAGTCTTCTTTGTCTTTCATGATCTTGACAATTTTGAAGAATACTGGCCAGTTATTTTGTAGAGTGGCCCTCAATTTGGGTTTGTCTGAAGTTTCCTAATGATTAAATTCAGGTCATGAATTTTTGGCAAGAATTATTGGGTTTTTTTATGACTACTGCAGAAGTCACACTGTGTCCCTCTCAGTGCATCAGATCAAAAGGCACATGATGCCAAAACATCTCATTATTGGTGAAGTTAACTGAGATCACTTGGTTAAGGCAGTGTCCACCAGTTTCTCTACTGTAAAGTTCACATTTTTCCCTTTGTAATTAATAAGTATCTTGTGGGAAGATGCTTTAAAGACTATGAAAATATTCTTTTTCTCATGATCACTTTTCCTGTCCATTTTAAATTTAACATCCATTGATTTTTCTTTCCTGCAACAGTTATTATTATGGTATTTCCCAAATGATGATTTTCTAATTCACCATTCCTTCTACAATTATTGAAATTTGTAATATAAGGAAGAGCTCTCCCCTGTTTCCCCGTTTATTTATTTATATCAGTATGAGCTCAAAGATAATTATTTTATTTTTATTTATATTTTATACTAATCCATTACTATAATTATTTATTTTGCTTCTCAAATTGTTCAGATTTGGCCATTGGGACACCTTCATATTGGTTCCTGTATCCTTTTCACATGCTCTGGCCATTTTTTTTTTAATTGTGGTAAAAAAAAATAACATAAAATTTACCATCTTAACCACTTTTAAGTGTACCCTTCAGCAGCCAGTCACACTATTGAACAACAAATCCACAGATCTTTTCCATATTGCGAAAGTGAAACTCTATAGCGAATAACCAAAAACTCTACATGCCCCGCCTCCCCTCAGCCCCTGGCAACTACCACTCTTTCTGTTTCCGTGAATTTGACTACTTTAGATAACTCAGATATGTGAAATCACACAGTACTCGTCTTTTTGTGACTGGCTTACTTCACTTGGCATAAAGTCCTCAAGGTTCATCCTTGTTACAGCATGTGACAGGACTTCCTTCCTTTTTAAGGCTGAATAATATTCAATTGCATGTTTATACCATATTTAGTTTATCCATTCATCTGTTGATGGACATTTGCGTTGCTTCCACCTCTTGGCTATTGTGAATAACGCTACTATGAACACCAGTGTGCAAACATCTTGTCAAGCTCCCTCTTTTTGATTCTTTTGGCTATATACCCAGAAGTAGGATTGCTGGATCACATGGTCCGATCATTATGTGAGCACTTTGTTACTTTATGGCTTCATTACACATTCCAGTCTCCTCATCTTCTACTTTCCCTGCCCCAGTTCTGGAATCAGCTATTTTTCAAAAGAACTGTGGATCCTTTTATTGGAGAATAGTTTTTAGAAACCAAAATTCGGGCATGAGGTGTACTCATTCTACTGGGATAACATTCTAGGCCCTCTCAGCAGTAGAGTAGGAAATGCATGTATGTATACACACATACACACATATTTATATCTACTTATCTTGACAGATAGACAGACATACCATGAATTACACCATAAATTATACTGATCCCCACTTCAACCCAACACCACAGGGTTCATTCTTTCCTCTCCCTGTTCCTTACTTGTAACTCCTTTCTCCCACAGTGAGAAACCTGACATTCACGTTCCATAATATATTTACTCATATTTGCTCAATCCTAGAAAACACATCGAATAGTTTCAGACTTGCTAATCCACACTTTGTGAAAAATAAGTTTACTAACTAGAATATTTGTATATAGTTCTTTTTGTCTTTACCCTTACAGTATACAATCAAAATACTGATTTCCAAGTGAATTAGGTTAGTTCTTTCCTTTTCCATCCCCTTCAGTGTGGTTGTTACTCATTTGTAATACAGTTAGGTACATTTCTTCTATTTGTAGTCCATTTGCAGTTCTCCCCACATTTAGGTTAGTTTTAATTATTTTCTTTTTGTGGTAGGTAAAAGATTAACATGATTCTAAAAGTCAGAGCTATACAAAAACATACATTCAGAAAACTGTCACTCCCCTCATTCTTTGCACTCCATTCCCTTTTCTCTGTTCTTTCCATCTCATTCCAATACACCCCTCTAGGTAACCAATCTCATAAGTTCCAGTTTATCTGGAAAAAAAAGATACATGTATATTTTCTTATTTCCTTTTCCTTCCAATGTGAAAAATAGCATAGTATTGACACTCTTTTTTTTACTTGCACTTTACTTAACATTCACTTAATATATTCTGGAAATTATATTGTTTTAGAGATCTTCCTTATTCATTTTTATAGCTACATAGTACTGCATTATGTGGACATACTATAGTTTATTCAATCATTCTTCTATATAGGGGCATTTAGGTGTGGACATACTATATTTTATTCAGTCATTCTATATATGTGCATTTAGGTTTTTCCCAATATTTTGCAATTTCAAACAATGCTGCAATGAGTAACCTTATGCATGGGTGTTTTCATGTTGATGGAGGTCTATCTTTAGGGTAGATTCCAAGAAGTAGGATTGCTGGATCCAAAGGCAAGTAAGTATATAATTTTATTAGACATTGCCAAATTCCCTGCCAAAAGGGTTGTATCTGTTTGCATTCCCATCAGCAATGCACAAGAGCACATTTTCCCACAAGCCTTGCCAAGAGAATATGTCGTCAGACTTTTTAATTTTTGCCAATGTGATAGGTGAGAAACTGCATCTTCGTGTTGTTTTAATTTTCATTTCTTTATAAATTTAAATCTCTTTTTGTAGGTTTAAGAATCCATTTTATATCTTTTTTTATATCTTTGTGAACTGTCTTTTCAAGTCTTTGTCCCATTTTTATATCAAAGTTTTTAGTCCTTTGTTCCTCCAGTTTTAAGATTCTTGGGGCCGCCCGTTGGCTAGGTGGTTGGGTTCACGCACTCTGCTTCAGCGGCCTGGGGTTTCGCTGGTTCGGATCCTGGGCATGGACATGGCCCCGCTCATCAGGCCATGCTGAGGTGGCATCCCACATGCCGCAACTGGAAGGACCCACAACTGAAATATGCAACTATGTACTGGGGGGATTTGAGGAGAAAAAGCAGGGAAAAAAAATGAAGATTGGCAGCAGCTGTTAGCTGAGGGGGGGCCAATCTTTAAAAAAAAAAAAAAAAAAAAGGAGTTCTTTATGTATTAGAAATGTTACCCTTTGTCTTTGATATATGTTGCAGATATTTCCCAGTTTGTCAGATGTCTTTTGACTTTGTTTATGGTGTTCCTTTTGGCAATGGAAAGGTTTCCACTTTATTTTATTTATTTATTTATTTTTGCTGAGAAAGACTCACCCTGAGCTAACATCTGTGCCAGTCTTCCTCTACTTTGTATGTGGGATGCTGCCACAGCATGGCCGCCGCCAAGTGGTGCACGTCTGCGCCCCTGGGAACAAACCTGAGCCACCAAAGCGGAGTGCGCGGAACTTAACCATGAGGCCACGGGACTGGCCCCAGTTTTTATATTTATATAACCAAATTTATTGATATTTTATTTTAGCACCTATGAATTTTGAGTCATAGTTAGAAAGGTTATTTCTACATTGAGGTAAAAGAATTCACCTGTTTTTGTTTTCTAGTTTCTTATATGGTTTCATTTTTTACATTTAGATCTGTGATCCATTTTGGAGTTTATTCTTGTGTATGAGGGGAGATATAGATCCAATTTATCTTTTTCTAAATGGCTACCCAGTTGTTCTAAAACCATTTATTAAAAAAGTCCCTCTTTACCCCGTGATTTGAGATGTAACCTTTATCATATGCTAGATTTCTGTAAGTTCTTGGCTCTACTTCTGGGCTTTGTATTCTCTATCACTTGCATATTTGTTTATTCATGCACCAGTACCACAATGTTTTATTTGTAGAGGCTTTATAGTATATTTTAATGTCTAGTAGGGCCAGCTCCTCCTGCTCAAAAACTTTCTTTCTTCAGTGTTTTCTTATTTTTGCATATTTATTTCTTCATATAAACTTTAGTATCTATTTATCTAACTTCCAAAAAAAGCCTGTTGGAATTTTTATTGGGACTATATTAAATTTATAAGCTGACTTAGGGAGAACTGTCATCTTTATGATGTTGAATCATCCTATTCAAGAATGGGGGATGTCTTTCCATTTGTTCAAATGTGTCTTTCAGGAGTATTTTAAAGTTTTCCTCCTGTAGCTTTTACACATTTCTTGTTAAGTTCATTTCTAAGTATCCAATCTTTGTTGAAATTGCAAATGAGGTTTTCTCTACTATTTTGTTCTCTTATTGGTTACTTTTTGTGTACATGAAAGCTATTGATTTCAGTATCCTGTTACCTTATCTTCTATTGTTTGAGTTTTACCAGGATTACCATTACATCATCTGCAAACAGAAATACTTTTACTTCTTTACTAAGCCTTGTGCCTCTAATGTCCTTAGTCTACTTGCATTGGCTAATACCTCTGGTACCAAATTGAATAGCAGTGAAAATAGTGGGCATCCTTCCCTTGTTTCCGGACTTAAAGAAAATACCTGTAGTATTTCTCAATTTAGTAAGTTACTGGTATTAGGACTAAGATATATACATTTTATCATGTTAAGAAAGAATCCATCAAGTCTTATTTTCTTGAGCGTTTTTATGAGGAACAGATGTTGAGTTTGGTAAAAGTTTGGTCAGCATTTATGAAGATAATTCTATGGTTATGTTTCCTGAGATCTACTAATATGGTCTATGATGTTAATGGATTTCCTAATAATGAACCTGCCTTGCATTCTAGGAATTAATCCTATCTGATCATAAGGCGTTATATTTTTAATATAATTAAAAATCCAACTGGTGTTGGATTCTGTTTGTGAATAAAGTATTTATTAGTGCTATATTAGTACTACATATGTTACACTTTTTCATGGGTGTTCATAAATAATATTAGTCTGTAGTTTTCTTTTTTGCACTGTCTTTATCATGTGCAGATATGAATATTATGCTTGCTTTATAAAAAGAAGTTAGAAGTTTCCTTTCATTTTCAGTGCTCTGAAATAATCTATACAGCATTAGGACTACCTGAAATGTGGAGGTTTGGTAGAATTCCTCTGTGAGATAATCTGGGCTTGGTACAGAAATTAGTCTCTGAATTTTCTCTCTCTATCAGCTTGGGTAATCAGAAGTTCCCTAGGAAATTATCCATTTCACCAAAGCTTTAAAATATATTTGCATAGACCTGCAAAGACTCATAATTTTTTCTGTTTTAATGGTTACTTCTCCATTGTCATTTCTTATTTTGTATATTTGTGCTTTCTTCATTTCTCTTCTTCTTTATGTCAGAGAGTAGTTTGTCTACTTTGATAATTTTTTCAAAAACTCTTAAAAACAAAATGGTTTCCAGATTTATTGCTATTCGGGTCTAAGTCCCTCTAAAATAATGATATCTAGAACCAAACACAACACTCTGGGTGTAAAACCAGACACTCAGCTTTCTAATCCAAAATATTTCACATTCTTTTCTCTTCTTCCTCCTCCTTTTCTCCTTCTTTGCCTTCTTTATTTGTTACCACCTCACCCTGCTGATTCACACAGTGCTGTCAACCAAAATCCCTAAGTAATTTTTAATACATTCTACTGTTAAACCAGTCTCTTCCATCTTCATTCTTATAAAACTGGTTTTCCTTTTTTTTTTTCTTTTTTGAGGAAGATTAGCCCTGAGCTCACTGCTGCCAATCCTCCTCTTTTCGCTGAGGAAGACTGGCCCTGAGCTAACATACATGCCCATCTTCCTCCACTTTATATGTGGGACGCCTACCACAGCATGGCGTGCCAAGTGGTGCCATGTCCACACCCGGGATCCGGACCAGCAAACCCCGGGCCGCAGAGAAGTGGAACGTGTGAACTTAACCGCTGCGCCACCAGGCCAGCCCCTGGTTTTCTTGATCCACATTTACCTTTAATAAATTTCAACTTGTTAGATTCCATCTCACAAGATCCTTCTAGATCCTGTCATTTCAAGCATTTGTTTATTCAAATCAACCAAAACTGCCAGGCATTGTGCCAAGCCAAGCGCTCACAGGCACATAAATAACTATGATGCAAAGTGATTACTGCAGCAGTAGAGAAACCTTTAAAAAATGCTATCTATGCACAGAAGGAGCAACTGGGATGGAAGCATGTGGGCATCAGGGAAAGGTCAAGAGGGGAGGAAACATTTGGCTGGTCCTTAAGGATGTTTGGCAGTTGGAGAAGAGAAGAGCATTCTAGGCAGAGATGATAAAAAGAGGAAGAGACGCGAAGGCATATATCTTGGAGGAATAGCCAGTTGATAAGTTAGTGCGTGGGCACAGCTGTCAGTGGCAGCGATGATGATAGAGAAATAGGTCAGCAAAAGGCCTACCAACACTTAGACTTAAGTCTTAAAGATCTTCAACAAGGAAGTGTGCACTTTTGAAACAGGAGAGTGAAACTGTGAGACCTGTATTTAAGAAAGGTCACTTTGGACACAGGGACAATATGAGACAGAAAGAGAAGCATCCAGACGTGGAGAAACCAATGAGGAGACCAAGAAATAATTCAGGTGAGAGAAGATGAGAGCATAAACTGAAGCAGGACAGTAAGAAAAGGACAAATTCCAGAAAAAGTCAAAGGTGACTCATAGGTTTTAGGCAGTAACAAAAAGAAAGGGTCCAAAAAGTCATACCCTAATGGATGCTGATTTAACTGAGATGCAGAATATGTAAAGAGCGAGTACTGGGAAAAGCAAATAGTTCAGTTTTGAACAAGAGTGAGCTATCTGTAAACATCAGTGTACAGATGTTCCACAGCCAGTTGGCAAAATACAGGTCTAGAGCACAAGAGATGGGGGGAGGGGTGGGAGATACATGTTTGAGAGTATCTATGTGGGACAGGAATAGCCACAGGTGCAAATGAGACAATAACTATCATCTACTGAGTATTACTGAGTATCTTCTACATGCCAGGTACTGTGCTAAGCACTTTACCACATCCTTCCCTATAGCCAACTATACTTTTTTCCCTCAAATTGCTCCTGTGAGGAACTATTATTCCCATGTTTCAGATGTGGAAACCAAGGTTCACAGCAACAACATACCCAGGGCCACAGGGCTGGTAAGTGGCAGAACAAGGATCTGAACTCAATGCTGACTCTAAATCCTGGGCTTACACTATCCCAAAACATAAGGAGATCTGTAAGAAGTCATCTGGCAGGAAAGGGAGTGGGGAGAGAGGGCACTGAAGGGAAAGAAGAGAATGAAAATGTACTGGGTGCCAATTCTTGTCAGCCATTGAACAAAGTATTTTGTATGCCTTGTCTCCTTTAATCCTCATACACAATCATTAAAATCAATATTATTAGGGGCCGGCCCTGTGGCCAAGTGGTTGGGTTCACATGCTCTGCTTGGGTGGCCCAGGGTTTCACCGATTTGGATCCTGGGCACGGACCTAACACTACTCAACAAGCCATGCTGAGGCGGCGTCCCACACAGTGCAACCAGAAGGACCTGACAACCAGAATATACAACTATATACTAGGGGGCCTTGGGAAGAAGAACCAAAAAAACAATCAATATTATTAGCCCCATTTTCCACATGGGAATCCTCGCTCAAGAGCATAGCACTGATAAGGGGTGAAAATGCGATTTGAACCTGCTCCATCTTACTCTGAAGAATACATTATTTCCACTATACCAAAGAAAGCACACAATGCGAGAAAACAAAGGAATACTCAGGGCAGAGGCTGCAATATATCAAAGGGACAAGTGAAGTGAGATGAGCAACAGAAACTTATTTTAGAACATACTTAGAACATTTAGAAAATTATTTAGAACGTGCAATCAGAGGGACAGAAGAAGAATCAGGGGAAAGTGTTATGTGGGAATTCAGGCACGGGAGAACTTTAAGACAGGTGATCAGTAAGGTCAAACGCTGTAGAAAAGTCAGGCTGAGGACTGGAAAGTCCATTTCATTGAACAGTTAACAGGCTTTGGTGAGCTTTTTTGAGAAATGATACTGTAGAGTGGTGGGGTTAAAAGTCAGAGGGCAGCGAACTGAGACCTCAGGAGGGAGGAAAAAAAGTAGTGACGGGGGGCTGGCCCCGTGGCCGAGTGGTTAAGTTCGCGCGCTCCGCTGCAGGCGGCCCAGTGTTTCGTTGGTTCGAATCCTGGGCGCGGACATGGCACTGCTCATCAAACCACGCTGAGGCAGCATCCCACATGTCACAACTAGAAGGACCCACAACGAAGAATATACAACTATGTACCGGGGGGCTTTGGGGAGAAAAAGGAAAAAATTAAAATCTTTAAAAAAAAAAAAAAGTAGTGAGGGGAGGAGAAGGGTATTAGCTGGAGAGAAAGGTGGGATAGAGAAGGAGGGTTTTTTAGGATTAGAGGACCTTGGTATGCCGAGATGAGGGGTCAGTGAAAGAGAAAATGGTACAAGGGGAGGACTGTGAATGATGCAGCAAGATTTCAGAGGAGGAGAAGAGGGCCACTTCCTCCTCTGATCATGAGGAAGCAGGAATAGGCACCTAGGTGGGGAAATTTGGACATGGGGAAGAGGGAGATTAAAGGAGCTCAAATCCAACTGCCCCTCTATTCATTATGAAGTAGGCCAGTTTATCTGTTGAGGGTAAAAGGGGCAGGGAGGGAGGGAGCCCAGTGGTTAAGTTCACGCACTCTGCTCCATCAGCCCAAGGTTCACAGCACGGCTCATCAAGCCACACTGTGGCAGCATCCCACATTAAACAGAGGAAGATTGGCACAGATGTTAGCTCAGTGACTTATTCGTCAAGCAAAAAGAGGAAGATTGGCAACAGATGTTAGCTCAGGGCCAATCTTCCTCACACACATACACAAAAAAGGGACAGGGAGAATGACAGAGGTTTTAGGAAAGGGACCCTGTGGGGAGCTGGAAAGAACAATGACTGCTCAAGATTTCTGCACAGCACTAAGGACTCAGCTAGAGCTGGAAATCATCATTTTGTAATTGAATCAATCAGCAAGGTTATGTGATTTCCTCCAGAAGTGCTCAGCAGGCCTGAGGCACGAGTGGAGGAAACCAGGAATGGGCTAATCTAGGACTGGAAATGGTCAGAGGAGAGGCAGTGATCACCAGCGCCGAGGAAGTGAGCACGATGGTGACAGTGTATTTGAAGTGACTGATGGTGGAATCTGCACCAGGAAGAGGAAATTAAAGGAGAGCTGATAAGCTGAGAGGAGAGAAGAATAAGGTAGAGGAGAGCTTAATGAGACTGAAAATAAGTTTAACGGGAGTGCAGGAGTGTGAAAACTGAGGTTTTGAGGAGAGGGTAGAGTTTCAGAGTTCAAGATTTCAGAGGTAGGGCAATTCTGTGGAAGGAGTTCCAGGATGTAGCCTTAATATACGGCCTTGTTGAAGTGGCACAGAGGGGGACAATTACTGCAGTGGGGACAGTCAAGGAACCAGAGGCTAGACTTCTTCATCATGGATCCTGAAGTCATTCCAGGAGAGTGGTAGATATTAAAATGCTAAGGATATTTACTATTCTGCCCAGATTCATGTAATTTAACAAACTGATAAGCATGCCTTCAATGAAATCATTGATAAAACATTTTTAATGGAAGAAAGGCCTTTATCATGTCATTACTGTGTCTTCATGTTGAGAGACCTACTAAGTGGCATCGAACAAAGAGATGAGAGAGTCACAACCGAGTGGGGCTCTTCCTAACCACAGGTTAAGGGTTACACCGGCTTTAGGTCTTTTCCACTGGCTTTAAGTCTAATGTGGGGATTTGACCACTAAACTACGTCTCAGTTTGTCTCCTCTTTGACCTGAAAATATCTATCCTTCACACCAAGGGGCAGACAAGACCTGTTCTTGCTATAAAAGCCTACTACTGGCTCTGAAAAAAATGATTTGAAGGACAAAGTAGACACTTATGAGGACCAACCTCACCACCCACTTCCCCCACAAAGATGTTTATCTTAAAAGAGGCCTGTGGTGCAAGCCTAGGCCCTGAGTGGCTCCGCTGCTTGGTTTAAAATTTACTAGAGATGCTTCTGCAGCAGATGAAATACCATATGCTTTTTGTAAGAGGCTGTGACTCTCTGGGGGTTGGACTAGTAGTTTTCTTTTTTCTTTTTGAGGCCTCATAATCTTTTTTAAAATTATAACTTGTGCGAAATCTAGATATACAAAATAGGGAAAAGCAGAGCTTCTCTGGTTAGGGCCAGGGTGGGGATCCAGAGCATACCTACTTTTTCTCTACATCCAAACCCCACCCACCCCCAGCCATCTGAAGTAACTCATTACGGCTTCTTGCAGCAGCTGAAAAAAACAAGACACCACATTTTGTTTCCTTCTATAAGTCTATTATTTAGTGAAGACAATATGCAACAGGTTCAGCAAAATGAGATATCTGGAGTATTAAGAAATATATCTTGAACATGCCCCTTGTTCTTGGCCTATTTCCAACAACAGCTGCAGAAGCACAGTAGGACCACAATTAGGTTCAAATCAGATCCACCAGGAGCAGTGTAGCTAACAACTCCTGGGGCAGCTGCCCCCTCACAATGATCCCCCTTCTGTAGGAACACGCCCCCTGCATACAGTGGTGAGCCCAAGGACCAGACTAGTATCACAGTCATTTGATCCAGCATTTAGGAATAGAATGAGTCTCTCTCTGAGGAAGTTGTAAGATATAAAACACAGATGTTGCCATAGGCCATGTTGCCCACCTGAGAGAGTGAGCATCTGTAGTGAAAGAGAATAAAGCCACCTACAAAAGAACCAGAGATAAGAGGCAGAGAGCAGAGGGAGTGATATTGCCAGTGTTTGAGTTCTTGATTTTCATTGTTTCTGAGACTCTGCTCCATCCTTGCCGTTCCCATGGTTTAAGTGATCAGCCTTTTCTTGGATTCCACGAGTCAGTAAATTCCACTTTCTATCTCTGCTCATTCAAGATGGGTTCTTGGCACTTGTGACCAAACTCATTAAAAAAGCAAGACAGTCGAACACACAATGTCGGTGACAGCAAAGAACTACTCTGGGTCCAGAATTAACATTTCTAACTTGTTCTGGGGAAGCTAAAAGGATGCCTGTATAATCCAGAAGTCTAGAAAGTGAGGGGTTTTATGACAACCTTCTGAGTCAGGCCTCAAGGGAAGGAAAAGTAGATGCCACAACAAGCAAAGCTGACGAGTCGGACGCTCTCCAGTCATGAGAGCAGCGTAACAAAACCAAGGAACTGGAGGCCTTAGTAACCCTTTAATCACCATCAGCTTCCTCCAAGACACTCCAAATAACCCTACAATATGAGTTAAACTCTTCTAGGATAGACAGTTCTGTCCACATTCTTAATTTGTGCAGGAAATCTTGACCTTGAAAGCTTTCTTACCACCAAATGTAACTTTCTTTCTGTTTTTCTTGGGGACCTGCCCTTCCTTCCAAACAAGTTTGTAAACCCAGCCTCTGGTCTCCATCTCCTCTAAGCTTCAAGGTCAAAGAGAATTCCTGCAGCGGTCTGGTTTGGTTAGAATTGCAAAAGCACTGCCTGGGCTGCAGCAGGCAAGTCTGTGGGACCTACTGCTTCTTGTGTAGAAGCTTCCAAGAAGTTGGCAAGGAAGAAAGGCAAACAAGAAAAGCAGCAGGGCTCTTGTGGTGTCTAGGGAGAGAGTTCAGAAGGAGACCTGCATGGCTCCGGAAGGAAATCAGTTTCACAGTGAAACCAGATACCTGTTTAGAACTCTGAGACCCTGCAGCAGCAGCAGATGAGATGGGAGCAGGGATGTTGCTGAGAAACTAAGAAGGAAGGAGGTTTGGAAACTTTGAGTTATTATTGGCCTAAATTTTGCCAGTAAAAGAACGCAATATTGTATTTCTTTTCTAACAACTCCTTCAGGCCCTTACTGAACCAGGAAAAGCTACTTATTCATTGAACTTGGTGGCTAACTAGATAAATAAAGTTCACAAGTAAAAATATCATTAAATTTCTTCTTCCCCGTATGAGCAGGGCTCTGCATATTAGTGTTCAGCCCAGTGATGAAAGGATAATCTATCAGAAAGTGAAGAGCTAAAAACTTTCTGAAAGATACATCTCCTAACCTTATTTTAAAATTTCCATTTGTTACGAGTTCCACAAACACTCTGTTCCTTCAGGAGTACACGTTACAAGGTAAGTGCTGAATAAATGCAGGTGAATGAATGAATGAGATATCACTGTATAGTCTATGAGTGTCTCTTATCCTAGAAACAGGGCATGGAGCCCACTGTTGCAGGGCCTTTGGAATTGGTTCCCCATCCCATTACCATACCTGACCACGGAAGGTTATGTCCATGACCACTTAAATGGGGCCTGGTTTTAGGATAATAAGGAAATAGATTCAGGAAAGTGTCAGTTGGAGACTTTGGTCCTTACAGCCTAGAGAACAAGGGCAGTTATGGCCAATGAAGCATTTCTAGTGGTCCCCAGACCCTCTGAACTGCCTGCGGGAGAGGCACCTGGCAAACAGGACCCAATCACTGCTCCACATGCCTGGCCAGCCCATCACACCACAAGGAACATAAAGCTGCCTGATAGCTTGCTGCCAGGGAGCATCTGTTTAGCTGGCATTGACTCCTGTGGGAACAAAGCCAATGAGCCTGGGTGAGGAGAAGAGAAATCAGTCAGGATTGAAAAAAGGTTGGGGAGTATGGTGCTTTGTTACATTAAAGACTTAACGGGCCTTTAATTTCTACAGCAAAGCACAGAGGAATTCATTGTGGAAATGTCTGAAAGCCTCTGGTTGGCCCCACGTTGCAAATCCTACTCCACGGAAGGCACGAGGCACTTAGGAGAGATGTTCGCTGCAGCTGCTCCACTTGCCAATCCTCTTCCTCACTCATTCTACGTCCCCCTCATGGGACATGACACCAGACAAAGGCTCTTCCTGTATTTCTCAGGGACTGCCAAGCAGATGAATCTCAATGTGGGATTTAAATTCCCACTTTTCCACTTGGAGGGAAAATAGTAGAGAAAGTCTTCCAGGTCATGTGTTTAAAAGGTTAAGGCTCAGACAACTGATTTCCTGTCAACCAACATTTTAATAAATCATTCCACAATTTTTAGTCCCTCAGGCCACTCAGACTACAGCGAGGCATAGGTTCACTCTTGCCTGACAAGCAAGATTATTATATCACCAAAATTTTCCCAAGTTTCTACTCTGAACGTTTACTTTATTTTCATCAGCCTGTGAGCCACTAGGGCACAGATTCTATGTTATTTGACTTCTATTTCCAGAGCCTGGCACGGTGCCCGGTAAACACAGTAATTCAGTGAACGTCTGTTGAATGAGTGCTTGCGAGCATGTTTACCAGACTAGCAGCAAAAAAAGTCTGGCCTCAGTGAGCAGGTAGGTTGGTAAGTATCTTCTGCTTTTCATGATATCATTAAGTAAAAGATAGCGCTATGATCTCCCAGCAACACTACCTCTTTTATAACACTAATCACATTAAGCATTCTATTATGGTTTTTTCAGTACACCTATAAATCACCCCCCATAAATTCCTTGGGAGCAGGAACCAGGTGTTTTTCAATTATTTTATCCATCCCTTCACCCAATAAATGACCTAAATAACTGAATGAATGATGATTGGCCAAACCATATTATAGTCTCAGGTCTGTCAAAACCTCCCAACACAGGCACCAAAGTCTTTTTTAAACAAAGTTCAACCCCCCAGAAAAACACTTGCAGAAATTCATCGTGGCATATTAACCAAGGACAACATTCATATGGCAACATCAATACCAAGTGGCAGAGAAAATAAATAACTAGCTTTGAGGCAGATGCAGAATGGGGAAATTGTGAACTACAGAAAGCTTGGCCAGGCCCAGAACATAGGAGACAGGGGATGATAGCCAGGGTGGACTACAGAATTTGGCAATAGCCAAAACTTGCAGATAATTCATAGTGCAGATTGACCACGTTAATAAAAGGAATTGCATTGACAGCACTGACGTGGATTAATTCAGGGAGTAATCTGTCAAGTATGTTGAGGCCAGAGCTTTATTCAGGGAATGTGGTAGAAGAAAATTCTGTCATGCAGTTATGCGTAGTGGCATAGAGATTGAGAACAGAGGCCAACAGTGGGTAAAGGGAAGCCTTGATTCAGAGGGCAGGGCTTCTCTCTGCTGCATGGTTCCCTTATAATGAACCAATTAGGGCCATAGCTTCATTTCCTGTGGCAGTTTTCTCTGTCATAGAGAATGAGGTCACAGCCCTAACCACACAAACCTATAAAGCATCTGGGTGATGAAGAATAGCTTCAGATACGCCTGGTTCATTCCAGGGAGATGCTTAGACACATGTGTGGTATTCTTAGCCTCAGTGGGAAGAGTTTTTCAGAGGAATTGAAGTGTTTTCTGACACTAGCTTTTAAGTCCTATTTACATCCTTATCACATGACTCTAACAAAAGAGGCTGAATATTACTAGATGTATTAAGCAACTCTAGAGGCTGGCATAGGTCAAATAGGGCCCCATCAACTCTGAAATAACCAATCGTACCATTATTCAGTAGCATTAAATGTGATTATGTGAGAAGAATTATTTAATATAATTTATTAGGTCAAAGAATTATTTAAACTGTAGAGGACCATTGAGATTTAACATATTACTATTAGTAGTATGTAGATGATGTCAATTTCTCAGAGAAACCAGAAGCACTTATTGGCTATCAGAGTTCAAATCTACTAATAGAAAGGAATGGATTGTACATTAGCCTCTGGAGGGGGTGGAGAGAAGTTTACAAGATGGGTAGAAAAGTCAAATGCCAGAGAGGGAAAAGAGGCACTCCCGCATTACTCCAGAGATGAATTAATTATAAAGTTGTGTGTCTCTTGTTTTTATGAAGACTCTATTAACACCACAAAAGAAAACTTGCCCACTCTCCTTTTCCCTTAAGTTTTACAAGAATTCGAGGTCTGGGGATATTTATGGAAGGATCAAAGCATGAAAAAGACAGCCAAACCCCTTGGTTTACCTGGCTCTTCAGCTGAAAGGTTTGAAAGTGAAAACAGGCAGAAGGCAAAGATGAGGACTCCCTCTGAGCTGGTTTCCACCTCCTACTAAGACAGTGGGACCTGACCGGCGGGGCTGAGTTTTAAAAAAAAAAAAAAAGAGGAGACCATAAGAGGACCTAAGGAGCTTCTGTCACAGTTGGTGGATGAGTCAGATGTATGAAGCTGGAGACCAGGGAAGCCCTAAGGCAGACAGTGAGGAAAGAGGAGCCAGGAATTCTGGAAGCACTCAAAGAGCTGGCTCATCGGTGTTTCAACTCAGACTGTAGCTCTTTGTTAACAATCCCCTTCCATGTGTTCAGAGAGGAAGGATGCAGAGACGAGGAGCCCTGCAGTGCAGGCAGGATGCAAGCGCTGCCCTTCACTGAAGGTTGTGACACCCTTCAGCCAAAGGAAAATTCTGACTGAGTTGGTTAGGTGGGGACAGCATTTCTGCAGTTTTCCTCTCTATGTCAGGAACAAGGCTGAGGCACAGGGGCCAGGACTGGGGAAGGTTCTGAGGCAGGTCAGGCCACAGAGCTTCTTAATTAGAAACAGGAATTAAGGAAAGAGCCCGTGGTGCAGCTGTAGAAAGAAAATCTTATACACAAATTCATGAGAATGGTTACCTCTGGAGAACAGGCCAGGACTGGAGGGGTGGCCAAGGCACTCAGTCTCACCTGTAATGTTCACATTTAAGAAGAGAATGTATTCATAACATTGTTTAACTAAAAACTGATTTTTAAAAAAAACTTTAAGAAAGAGAGACATAGAGGGAAGAGAAGGAGAGTTAGAAAGAAAAGGAGAGAGGGAGACAGGAAGAAAGACAGCACTAACAGTCTAGGTGTCCTTGTAGGGGGCTCCCTGGATGCTGGGATAAGGCAAGCCAAGGGTGGGGCTCAGAAGCCATCGATGACCTTTGGAGCAAACCGCAAGGGGAAAAGGTCCTAGACCAGAATTTCCTGGGTCACAAGGGAAGGAAATGGAATAAATAACAGAAAACAAGTGAAGAGAAAAAGACCCCCAGCCAGTCCTTGCCCTTACTGTCTGTCAGGCGGAGGCCCCAGTTTTTGCACCCTCATACAGAAGGGGCTCTGAACTGGACCCAGAAACTCAGGCACCCTCTCTCCTCTTACCTACTCTCTGTCAATCATGCCCTTAGCTGTGGAGAAGTCTACTGCCCCAGGTTTAGAAAGAGATATAAACATGAAGAGGGCACTTCACATGGACCACCTACTCACCCTGCCCTCTCTCAAACTTTCTACCAATGCAATGTCACCCCACCTCCCCTGGCTCACCCAGTTAGCTCCCGAAACAGAAGGAGCACTTTTGCTATCTATTCAGGGGCTTCCCTGGGGATTTATTTGGCGAGAATCCCCGGGGAAGGCGGAGACCACCTCCTTTGGAAGGAGATGACCTTTGAATTTGTGGCCCTGTCTTCTGGGCTCAGGTAAACCGCGGGGGGAGGTCATCGCTCAGCTTAGCTGGAGGCAGGCGGTCCTTTAGATTTCTCCCGGTTAGATCATCTCGTCTGTACCGTACCCACCACCTTAGGGACTCTGCGGGGGAACTGGACTGGGGTCCCGGTGAGGATGGGGGCGGAGGAGGACCTCTTCCAGAGATTAGGCGGCAGGCGCTGGGGGAGGGGAGCTGGGGAGTGGGAGGAGCAAACAATTACCTCATTGAAGCCCTCCTGCAGGACGTCCAGTAAGTTCCCCCGGGTCAGGCAGGCTAGCATTGTTCCTGCCGGGGGCTCCTCGGGAGGGGTCTCCAGGCCAGGCGGCCGCCGCCGCCTCCTCCTCCCTCTGCACACAAAGACTCTCGGCTCAGCTCATTGGGATCTCTCCAGAGTCCCGCATGCCACTTACTGGAAACCTAGACCCGAGCCAAACTAGCGTCTTCCACTGGGCATGCTCGCACGGGGGCCTCGGCTGGAAGGGCCTGGGCGCTGTCGCAGTTCCTATAGAAACAGCAGGGCGCGCACCGGGTGGAGGGGCGCTGGCGGACGGCCCCCGGCCCGGCGTGCGTAAGGGAGAGCCCTGCGGGCGCGCGGGCCAGCTGGCGTGTGCGCGCGCTGCACACACACGCGCGCGCGCAACACACACACACACACTGTGCTGGGGGGGCGGCTTGCGTGTGCGCCCGCTGCACACGCATACATACACACACCCTGGGCTGGGGGGCGAGCGTGTGTGCGTACGCTGCAGACATAGACACACACGAGGCTTGCAGGCGGGCATGCGGGTATCAGCGCGCGCCACGAGCATATACACACACACACACACACACACGTTGACACACAGGCGGGCTGGCCGGCATGTGCGTGCGCTTGCAGTCACATACACGCACACACACCAACCCTGCAGGCAGGCGTGCTGGTGTGAGCGTGCGACAGACACACACACATATATGGGCTCTGCTTATTTAAGGCCGCAAGTACCCCACCCCAAGACGGGTGGGAAGGGAGTGATTCATAAGATTTTCCCCCTCACTAGCTGAAAACAGCAACCTTTTTCCACTTGGGGCCTGGACAGTAAGCTTAGGTTAAAGAAGAGGAAGCAGAAGGGAGAAAGGCAAAAAGAGAAAGAAGAACCAGCTAGAAGGAGAGAACAAAAAGAGAATACAGAGTAATTGATGGTATTAGGACACATTTAATAGAACAGTGCTAAACAAACCACTCAGAATCACAACAGAAACATGAAAGGTAAACCAAGGATAACCAAGGCTTTACCAAAAAAAAAAACCTTTCTTACTTTCTAAAATAACTGCTAAAATGTAAAACCTGTATTTTTAATGAGTTTTAAATTAAATGGGTTTTAATTAAACTCACTGCAAAAATGTCCTGGTGCTTTTGAAAGAGTTAGTAAAAATTTCCTCAAGTGAAACAGAGAGCTGTTCCCCTCTGTTTCTAGTTATTCAAATCGCAGCCTTGATTATTTTTGAAAACACTAGTCGTTGGTACTCTCAGTGCTCACTCTTACTTCTATAGGAAAATTGGAAGCTGAAAGAACACCCATATTATGTTACACCTCGTGATCCCAGATGGGAGGGAAGGGTTTTCCAAGTGGTAAGGCTCAGAGAAGGTTAGGACCTTGCCCAAGGACACAGCTGGTCAGTGACAGAGGCAGTTGGAAAAGCTAGGACGCACGATTTTGGAGATGGCCCCGACTCTCTCCCCAAATCCCCATTAGTTCATTAGCAGGAAAAGCCAATAATGGCTCCTATTCAACCTAATGACCTTCTCCTCAGGTCCCTAGAGAAAAAGAAAATCCTTACCAGGAGCAGCCAGAACTAGCTACATCTTGCCTGAATGTCTAAAGCTGCTAAACACAAAGATGCTTCTGAGAAAAGACACCCCTCCCTCTGACCACAGCGAGCAGGAAGCAGAAGGTCAGTAGAGGCGTTAAATGCCTGCTGCTGGTTGAATGCTGTGGGTTCATTTCTGGCTAAGGCTGGGGAAAAGCCATGACACCCAATCACACTGAACCCTAGCAGCCCACAAGTCAGAAGACCACTGTCCTCCATAATCTAGCTGGGGAATTTAGTTGCCAAGAACTCCCTTCACTGTGACCACAGTTCATGGTGTAACACTCTCAGATGAGTCACTAATCCATGTTATTGCAACAAGACCCTTTTTAAAGAGAAGTGTGAAACTTCCAACAGCATAAAATTGCACGTAACACACCTACATGCATAGTGATACAAAACCCAAACACCCAGTTGGAAGATCCCTCTATAGAGGATTCTGATTTGTTGACAGTCCATCATGCTTTGGACACGGCAGAAAATATTCAGACATCAGAGGGAGGTCCTGCTGACGGTTATCTATGCCAACAAGTCACTGTTTCTCCAACAAGAAGTCATTGATCAAAGTAGGACCTGTGAGCTCTGTTCTTGGGAAAAGATATTAAATCACTGAATTTTAAGGCTCCAAAAAAATCTCATGTGGCCCAGCTCTGTCATCTCACAGATGAAGGAACCAAGACTAGCAGAGGTGCTCACAGTCATGCAGCAAGTCAGTATGGGGGCTAAGATTTGAACCAAAGGCCTCTGAGGCCAAGCTCTGTGCTATTTGCCCTATACCTCACAGCATGCTGGATGAATTAGAGAGAATTGTGGTAAATAGACACAAGATTTATTATAGGGCATATGGCCCAAGATTGCACTATTCCCTAGAAGTCTGTAATAATGCTAACCACATATTCTACAACAGTGGTGTCCAATAGAACCTTCTGTGATGGTGGAAATGTTACATAGCTGTGCTGTCCAATCCAGGGGCCACTAGCCACATGTGGCTATTGAGAACGTGAAATGTGGCTAATGCAAATGTGGAACTAAAATTTAAGTTGCATTTAATTTTAATTCACTTAAATTCAGATAGTACAATTTCAAAATATTCTGTTCCACTGTCCCCACACAGCTAATGAAATGTTCCAAAACTTATAGTATTTTTACATATAGTCTGCCTCTCACACTTGGAAAAAGCACAAAATTCCTGTTGGACCACATAATCTCATTTTTTTTTGCTCAGAAAGTATGTTCACCATACTTATCATGGTCTGACTTAGAAAGTGGCCCAGGTAAAGAATTGAGCTTGAGCTCTAAGCAACACTAACATTTACCATTCCTTCCATCCTCTCCATCCCACCCTATTGTGATATCAACATAAGAGCTGGGAGAATAAGTGGGTTAGCTAAAAGAATTCGGAATAACTAGGACAATGATCTGTATCCTGTAGTGCCGGTACATGGGAAAACTGCAAGCCAGTCCTGGTAGCTGGAACCACTCCCACTGCTGCGGGCCTGTTATTCACTCTGCCTGGGAGGAGAGGCAGAGTCCAAGCACCTGCTTTCTGCATATCTCTGCCATGTTGCCTGATTTCTGAAATTATACCAGGCTTCCTCAGCCCTGCATTATTTTAACAATAATGGCAGATACGTCCCTCACCAACTAAAAGGTACCCATACATCTATACACAACAGCAATAATAGCAAAATCGAGCATCTACTCTGTGCCAAGCCCTGTACTAAGCACTTACATACATTAGCTCATCTGACGGTCACAATTACCATAAACAGTAGGTTTTTTTATTGTCCCCATTTTATGTATGAAGAAAGAGAGGTTTGGAGGATAAATAATTTACCCCAGACCCTATAGCTACTGTAGGGGAGGAAGACAAATCCTCTACCCATTCTAGGTCCTTCTGGCTGGTCTAGGAATTAAATTGACATGAGACAGAATAAAAGGAGAAAATCAAATAAAGCTTTATAACATGTATATATGGGAGAGACCCAGGAAAACTGAGTAACTCAACAAAATGGCCGAGCTGCCAGCTTCTATGTTATCTGCAGCTAAAGACAAAGGAGGATGTCGGGAGTGGAGAGTCAGTTATGGGAGATTACCAGAAAAGCACAGTAAACAAGAGTAAGGTTATTATGCACATTTAAGTCTTTGCTTTCCACATTGATAAGAGTTTCTAGAGATAAGGTTATCCACCCTTCTTCCTGGTACAGAGAGGGAGACACCTTTACAGATGGAGATTTCCCTTATAAATGTAAATGTCTCTTACAAACGGTAACTTCTACTTCTACTTGGTTTTCAGAGCTTTTCCTGTGTCTGCAGTTTTGAAAAGGAACCAGCCCAAAATAATCCGTATGCCAAAGAGACAGATTTTGGGGTGGCCAATTCTGATCCCCCACACTACTAACTGGTAAAGGCAAAGTCCAGTTTCTTAATCATTATGCAATACTTTTATATGATGCTTGCAGCATAGAAGGTACTCGGTAAATATTTATAGCTGAATGAATAAGCCAGTGCAGGAAACATTGGCAAACTCATTCATCACTTATATTAATACAGATAATAATATGTTAGCCTAAGTAAGACCTTGAGCCTTAAACAGAACTGTCATTTGGTGAAAATATTGACTGTGAGTTCTCCCTGTGTAGAAGTAAGATGTGTGAAATTCACACCTATGTAAAATTTAACACATCTATTATGGGCAATCATTAACAATACAAAGAAGCAGAAAGGCAATGTGAAGAAACAAATAATTAAAATTGTCAATGGAAATGTTTTAAATGACTCTGAAATAATTTCTTAATCTTTTTTTCTCACATTAGCGAGTTCCTTGGCAGTAAAATATGTGTACAATTTGTATTGCATTTATCTTCAGAGACATCAGCATAAATATATACAAAAGGGCTCACATCTACCTGCAAAGGTTCCAAGTGGGTCCCGGCTCCTAAACTGCTCTCTTTTTCTGCCAGTCTGCACCATTTAATCTTCCTTAGACAATACATTCATCTTGCGGATCAACTGCTCAACTGTTTTCAAATACTGCCTTTTTCTACTATGTCAGATATAAATTCCTCATGCCCAGCTCTTAAGGCCTCCCACCAAATTTCCTGCGCTCAGGTTAGCAGGCTCTTCACTGTCTCACAGATATACAAGGCTCATTGTCACCTCCTTGGCTTCACAACTGTCCGTCTGCCTAGAATGTCCCACAGTTCTACTACTCAAATCATCACTAGGCCTAGTTCAAGTTCCACTTCCTCGTGAAACTCCTCTGACCACTCTTGATTTTGTTAAAATCAAGCAAGACAGCTCTGATCTTAACCTGTCTGGATCAGTCATCTCGCACATAACCCATGGTTCATTCCTGCGCTTCTTTCAGGTCTCTGCTCAAATGTCACTTGAACCATTTGGCCTTCTCTGACTCCCTATTTAAAATGACAACACCCCCTCACCTGGGCACTCCCAAACCTCTTTGCCTGATTTATTTTTATTTTTCTTCCTAGCTTTCATCACCATCTTGTATGTTCTATATTTACTTATTTATTTGTTTATTGTCAGCCTCCCCCTGCCCGGAATGTAAGCTCCATGAAAGTAGGGAATTTTGTATGTTTTGTTACTGTTTTATCTCCAGAACCAAGAATATTTCCTGGCACATAGTAGATGCTCGATAAATATTGGCTGAATGAATGAATGAATCTTCCTCTCTTTAAAATTCAAAGGTTATAGCATGCTCTATACTATATCATTTAGCACTTAATTATAGTTAATTTAGGAATGTGAATTCTTGCCTCTTTTACTGTATTTCCAAGACAAATATAAATAATTTCTGGTATCCTTTTATATATTCCTCTCTTTCATCAAGGCATTCCTTTATTAAGTATTCATTAAATATGTGCTGAGCACCTATTATATGTTGTTATATGCCGGGTCCTATTTTTTTAGCAAAAACTTCAAGAACTCACAGTTACACATAAATACACACACACAAAAGCAAGAAACAAGACTGAAATAAAGAACAGTAAAATGAAGACTAGTACAACTGAGAATCCAATATTAGTATGTGGGGACTGAGTGTACAGGGTGAGTGTGACAGACTGAGTGGGTAGAAAAATGAAAAAAGAGACAGAATGGTGAGAGACTAGAGTAGGATGTCGCCAAAGTAATCACCAGATGCTAGTGCTTAATATAAACTGTACCAAAGCAGATATGCAAATATATTGTGCATGAATTTTTTAAATTCATATTTCAGAATTCATATCTGCCAGCTATCCTGCAGGTAAAAATTAGATTAAAACTAGCGACATCTGGTGGATATTTTGGAAGTGACCCTTGAGTTTCTCAACTATGAAAACAGTGTAAATGCCCCCATGCCTCTGGACTGCCATTCATAATGTGTTAGGGCTCCACATTACTAATTACACTATCATGAAATAATCTTTCTGTAGGACCCAAGGTCTCATTGCAAGAGGTAGCCAGATTTTTATCAAGGACCTTTCTATCTCCCAACTGATATCCTTCTGAAGGATATATACAAAATCTGGCACCACAATTGTTCTTTTTTTTTTTTTTTTTTTTTAAAGATTTTATTTTTTCCTTTTTCTCCCCAAAGCCCCCCGGTACACAGTTGTGTATTCTTCGTTGTGGGTTCCTCTAGTTGTGGCATGTGGGACGCTGCCTCAGCGTGGTCTGACGAGCAGTGCCATGTCCGCGCCCAGGATTCGAACCGACGAAACACTGGGCCGCCTGCAGCAGAGCGCGCGAACTTAACCACTCGGCCACGGGGCCAGCCCCCACAATTGTTCTTTTAAAAAATAACTTTGTTACTTAAAATGTTCCCATCCTTTGACCTAAGGATTCTACTTCCGGGACTCTACCCTAAGGAAAAAAAAGTCTTGAATGAGGAAAGTGATTAGTTATTCACAATGGGGAGGAGAACCTACAAGTTCAACCACAGAGGAATGGTCAAGAAAATTACAGCCATTATAATGTTTACCAAACATTTGTACCCATAATAAAACAAACACTAACAATTTCATATTAACAAATATTAAGTTAAAAAAGCAAAGTCAAAAAGTGTGTGCATATCTCAAATATGTAAATAATATACATAGAAAAAAGACTAGAAGAAAACATTCTAAAATATTAACAGTGACTGCTTCTGGATGGGAGGATTTTTTTTAAATCACGGTTTGCAATATTTCCCAAATGCTCTATAATTAATATGCATTATTTCTATAACGAACATTATTTAAATCTTTTAAACAATGCATATGTTCTTATTAATTGCTAGAATTTTTCCACTTCTGCCTGACTTTATTAATTCCAGAAAAAGATAATGAACAAAGTGAGCTAGAATTTCCACAAGAAGGGGAAGCAAGGAAAGAAAGCAAATATATTACAATTTTCTTCCAGGATCTGAGTCGTGATAGAGAAATCCCCCAGTTGTAGAACTGTACTGAAATTCCATTAATGGCATCACATGCCTCTCAACAGTACAGCAGAAACTTACACAGGGCTCCGCTGGCAGCAGGGAGTTACAGAGTCTCATAACCACTTGGGTCCCCATCTTCAGAGTCCCCAGAAGAGCTGGATCAGGGCCACCTTAAGACAGGAGAGGGAGAAATGTGCAAAAATACAGCACAGGAAAAAAACTTCAAAAAGCTAAACCAATCTAGTAGGGTCAGGCCCCATCCCCAAATCTAAAACTTAAGTCATCTGGAAGTATCAGAAACAGGACCTTGTTTAGGAGGTAATTCAGCCCAAGATGTTATGTTATAATGAAAACAGGGCTATCCCAATGGCATTTGAAAAACTAGTTGCTTAAGTTCTAATAATCAAGTAAATAGCCATGCTTCCCTATCATGAGTTAACGGCAAGGATGCATTTTCCTTCCTCCCTACATTTATCTGTCAAAGACCATAGGAAGGATTCCGAAGACACTTAGGAGAAATACGGGGAGCTCTCCTGACATGCACTTCCCTTCATCCTCAGGAATTCAGTTTTAACCAAGAAAGGCAGCATATATGTTCTAAGGCAGAAAATTGTATATAGCACTTTAAGTTTACAAAGTGCTATCACCTACTTCATCTCATTTCACCGTCATAGTAAATAATCCTTGGAAATAGAGTTCATTTTATTATCTCCAGCTAATAGGAAATAGGCTAGGGGGTTGCTCTGCTAATTAGTGGTGGAGGCAGTTTTCTAGCCACCTTTTCTGAATCCCACTTGCACTAGGTCAGTGCCAGAGAACAGCCAGGAAAATAGTGGTGGTGGTGGTGATGATGATAATGGCAGTCAAAATTTGCCTACATACTATGTTCTGTTCCAAGTACTTTACGTTCTCACACTCTATGAAGTCGATACTATTATTACCAACTTCTTTGTGCTGTGATTCCATCTTCAGTACTCTATCGGTCTTAAGGAATCATCCCTCTCAGGGACAAACCGTGGGGCAGCAGTATTTGGGGAGGATGGTGTAGAGATTGAGAAAGGGAAGTGCATTTCCACTTGTCTCCAAGCTCTAAAAGTCTGAATCAGGAAAGGCACACTAAGAACCTGTAAGGCTTGGAGTCGGTTTGGAACCTGAAATTTCCGCCACCTTCTTCCCACCCCGGCCTCGTGCCTCTGTGTGTCCCTAGCTCTGAGCTGGACGCTCGACTGTGGTAATAATACTTCCCAGATACCCGCCACCTTTCAGCACCTACCTCTTAAATCATCGGTTCGTCTGGTTCAGCAGCTCCGTCTTCAGTCCTTCAGAGCACCGCCTCCTCCAGCTAGAGCGTCGCCGCTGCGTTCCCGCTGCCATGGTGACGCGGGGGCCGGCCCAGGCCCTGCCTGTCTCCAGTGGACCCGCGCCCCGCCCCCTGCCGGCTCGAACTCTGTCTCCTGACAGCCAGGATCCCACCTCCTACCGGCCTAGACCCGGCCCCCTGCCTGTCCTCCTCCTAATGGCCCAGACCACAACCCCTGGCAGCCTTGACCCGCCCCCTGCCTGTCGTGACCCCGCCTCTCGCTGGCCCGAGCCTGCCCCGCCTCCTGCTGGCCGGGTCCCCACCCCGCCTCCTGCCGGCCCCATCCCGCCCCCTGTCTGTCCAGACCCGCCTCCTACCGGCTTTGGTCCCCGCCCCCTGCCCGTCTAGAGGCGCCTCCTGCTGGCCCGACCCCGCCAGAGACAACTGCTTTCCGCAGATAAGAGGGAGCCTCCTGTCTGTCCAAACCACAGCCCCTCCGCTCCAGCCAAGGCCTGCAGAGTAGGGCTCGAAGTGGCTGGACTTCGGGACCGCCCTTAGGGTGAACAAGATCTGCTGCGCTTACGTAGAGCCCGCAGACCCCCGCCCCAGAAAACGCACCAGGCATGTTCCTTCCTCTATTTATTGATCCTAGCAGCTCCGCATTTGCGAGAGCCAACATTCCAGCCAAGGAGAGCTTCCGGCCCACGCTGTGCTGTCAGTATCGGTGACTTGAAGGCCTTGTAACCGATGGATCGAAGAACGCTTCCTCCATGCCTCAGCCCCTGCCCTCCTTCATTTAGGTTTGGGACCCCTGACCCAGCCACTGAGGAAATTGCCCACGCCAGCCCTGGAGGCTGTGTACAAGAGCACAGAATGCTTTTCCAGAGCATCTTTGGAGTTTTAGGTGTGTAAAAGGGATTAAATTAAGTCGAACAAAATCAGCTCAAGTGCTTAAGAGGTAACCTGTTCTTTCTGAACTATTTTTTGAGAGCCGGAGCAAAAGTAGGGGTCAAAAACCTACTTTCCTGGACACTCAACCTAGCCCCCTCATTTTGTGGAACTCCTTCCACCCCTAGCTAACCCAAATACAACTCCAAGCTAACGGTGGCAAATAAGAGATAGGCCTAGGGGAGAGAGCGATACTGGGGACACACAATTTCAGGGGCTCTGGAGTTCTTTAAGCTTAAAACATGGCCGCCATCCTGTGGGCTGCCAGCCAACTTCCCAAAGCAGTAGATTCTCCCCACAGGAGTAGTGGTGACATGACGAAAACGATCCCCCCTCCTCAAGGCTCACACTAGGGTCCCGTTCTTGCTGTCATAGCGGGGTGTGGCCTGGGGGAAGCGAAGAGTCGCATACTCTGTAGCGTTTTCTAACTGCAGATGCTTCACCTCCCGGGTAGAGCGTGGCTGGGTACGGCTGCACACTTGAATGTCTGCGTAATGTAAGCTGCTGTCCTCCGACCTGAGGCTTTGACTCCTCTCCTGAGACGCAGGCTGCCCTAACACCCGCTTGGACGTATGTCCTGTTGTGTCATGGCCCTGAGAGGAATGGACAGCATTAAGGGAGATTGTTGACTCGGTTTTGCCCCTCGCCTCCAACGCAGGGTCAGCTACACTGACCGCCCTTGGCTTTGCTCCCTTGGGGGACAGAGGAGGATGGGGAGAACCAGCAAGTTATACAGATAACTGAGATGTGTCTGTCCCAGGATGAAAAGGCTGAGTTCTGGGATCCCATGTCTGAGCAGCCCCCTGGAAGGGATGGAGGGCTGTCATTACCTTTGCACCATTCTGCTGCTGCTGCTGCTGCTGCTGCTGCTTCAGTGTTTGTCTTGCTTGGCTCCCTGAGAGGAAGAAATCTGACAAATCCATTCTGCCCACTTCACATCTCTATTAGGCTTCTAAGTAATCTCCCTGCCTCTTTCACTTCTACCATTCCCACATCCAAACTCCTTAGCAGGCGATGCGATCTGGCCCTTTCACAATCTGCCCATAATATTTTCCATCCTCCTTTTTCACCAGCCCCTAACATAGCTCAATGAATACATCTTGAGAGCCCATTATATGTCAAGCTCTGTGCCACGTTCTGGGGATAGAAGAATGAGCTGGCTGTTTCCTCTTGCCTCAGGGAGCTTACAGTCTACTAGGGGAGACAAGTATACAGACTGTCACAGTGCAATGTGGTAAGTGCTCAACCACACCAAATAACTGGTCACTTTCAATCAAGTCAGTCTCTTCTCTCTCTTTTCTTTCTTTCTTTTTTCTGCATGAGGTAATTCTCATGCCTAAAATATCCTCTCCTCTCTGCTCCTCTTCCACCTTGTGAACTTGCTTTATTCCTTCGACATTAGTGTTATCTCCCATTCTCCCACGGCATGAGTATGCATCTATTTTAGCACTGGTAGATGGCATTACAATGACTTGTTTACATGTATCTATCTCTCAAACTTGATTTTCAGCTCTTATAGGGCTGAGACAGCATGTCCTTCCTCTTGTGCCTCTGCCTCCTTGGGATGGTACAGAGTACCTCACATACAATGTAAGTACTTAGTAAATTTTTGCTAGATGAATGAAAGAATGAGCAACCAACCTTGCCACTCTGAGGTAATGGGAAGAATGAGACCCAGAGTTTCAGAGCTGGTCTTGAACCCAGTAACCTAAAGGTCCCCTTTGGTGAACTCTCTCTCTTTATCCCTTCCAAGGCTACTCCTGTTTTCCACCCTTATGCCCTTTCCAAAGACACTGGTTCTGTATCTTTTCTCTAATTTGCCTCCCCAACTCCCCTCCCACCCCCCACCAGTTACCTGGTTTTTTTTGCCTCTGGAAAGCTGATGGGCAGCTCCTGTGAAAGAAAAAACAGATCATCATGTGTAAGAGCCCTGGCTGCTATCTTCCCTCCATCATTTGCTCCATGGTCTCCTGAACATTCTGGGATTGACCTTCCCCCACCTCCCTCTAACAAAGATTCACCCTAAGTCAGTCCCAAAGCATTTACCAAGGGTACCACACCTCTCACAAAGGGATAGTTCTGGAAGGTGGAGTGGTACAACTGACATAACCAAACCCAAAATACAGCCTCAGGCAAGCAGGCGCTACATGCCAGGCATGAGCTTGGTTGAGGGCTATTCTGGGATTGTCTAACAGGCTAATCCCAGCAGAGAGTAAGGGAAACCTGCCAAATGATGGGATATTCCTGGATTTGGAGACCCTCTTACTTCTTCTTCAGTGCTTTTTGTTCAGGATCTCTGCCAACCCAGGGTTCTCATTCTGGGAGTCACAGAAGCTGCCATAACTAGGACTAACAAGTGAGGACCCCTCAAAGCCCTTTCTAACAGATGACCTCCCTCCGTGCTTCCCTGTCCTTGGTTTTAATTAACAGAAAGTGAGAGATGTTTGACCTTTAACATCCACAGCACAAGGAGCTCTGAATTTAGTGAGTGACTCAGCTACGCCGCCTGTGCTGCGGGACAGACCTGTTATATTCATTTCTGAGCCCCTGGGGTCCCTGATGGAGCCAGTGTGTCTATGTGATTGTCAACTGTTTGATGGCCAGAGAAACAACACTTGTCTGAGGAAATAGGCTGAATAGTTTGGAGCTTACTCCGGATGCTTTTTCTTGCTGGTACATTTCAGATTCTCACGAGAGCCAACCCTATTTGTCTGACTTCTGTCTCCCCAAGGAAGTTTCCTTCTTTTGCTAATTAAAAAGAAACAGAGAGAGGGAAACTTCTAAATCATGTTCATTTTACTAGTGTGAAAAAATCTGGCAGAGGTTTGTGTTTTGGTTTGATTTTTGGTTTTAATGCAGCTTGCTGATGATACACAAATGACAAGCAATAGGATATATTGGAGTATATGAGGAAGCCATTTGGTGTAAAACTAATTCGGCCTGACCTTGTTTTTCCAAAAGGACCTGACGTGGCCATTGAGCATGCATTGTATATCTGCTTTAAGCATTTGCTATATCCCAAAGACAAAAACAAATGCCCTTAAGATAAAGATGCAACTTCCCCTACATGGGCATTTCCTTAAGGATAAGCATCTCTCCCTAGGCTAGGAATTGATTGCTGTGCCCACCCTGTGACCACCCAGCTCGAGACAGCAGACCTACTACCTACTGTGTGAATAGCTGTGCTGTGCCGGCTAGGGCTAGGCAATCTCACGGCTAGGGCTAGGCAATCTCACTGCTAGGGCTAGGCAATCTCATGACTGTTGAAAAGGGACATTCCTATCATATGTGATGTATGCTCTTTCTTCCAAGACGGTATATAACCACTCTGTACACCCCACTTCTTTGGTGCCCTTCCTTCCTTGGGGAAGGAAGGCCCCGGGGCTAGTCCTCAGATCTGGCTCATAATAAACTCACCCAAATTTTTATTTATAGATTGCTTATGGAATTTGTGTCGACACTAACTTGCAAGCAGTTAGAATCTCCATCTGAACTCTACCAACAGTTCAGAAGAAAAGCTTTGAAGCCACTTCTGGGTTTTTCTACTTCCTCATCTGCCACTTCAGCTCCTTTCTCTTACCACTGCCTAGTCATAGCCTTATCCTAGCCTCTAACTCCTTGCCCCTTGTCACTACTGTCTTCCTACTTCTACTTAAATGGATAAAGAGAATATTAATTCTAAAATAACATAGATTTGGGGGACCCAATTTTAATGAATAGAGCCTTTTCCCAAATTGGATATTGCACAATGCCTGGACACAACCCAAACAGAATATTCAGTTAGACTCATAGGTGATAGGATTTTATTTTTAGCTCAGAGTTAAGGAAACTAAATGGGCACTGTCTTCTATTGGTAGCAAAAATAAAAATTGGTGCAATCTTTCTAGAATGCAACTGGCAATAAGTATAAGAAGCCTTAACCATAAATGTGTGTAACCTCTGATGTAGCAATTCCATATCCTAAGAATATGGATCCATATCCCAAGAAATAATCAGACAGGATGCTCATTGTAGCATTATTTATAATTGCAAAAAATAAGAAATATCTTAAATGTTCAACATGGGGAATTGACTAAATAAATGGCACTGCCAATCAGTGGAACATTATACATCCATTTAAGAAAGATGTTGGAAGAACATCTAATAGCATGGAAAATTTTACTGTTTATTAAGTTAATAAAAAGATAATAAGATATGTTTGGGGAAGAAAACTATACACATAGGCATTTAAAAAGGATTATATGCAAATATACTAAAATGCTCCTGTCATTCTGAGTGCTTATATTTAGGGTTGCTTCTTATTTCCTACTGTTTGGTATTTTCTGAATTTTCTACAGTAAATGTGTATTATTTTTGTAATCAGAAAAAACCCCCCAAATAATATTTTAAAATAAAACTCACTTCAATTGTCATAGTATCTTTAAGTCTCTGGAAGTTTATTGAGATAATAAGAAATGGAGGAGAATGATATTTATCCATTCCTACTAATATTGTAAGAGAAAAAATATATTTTGGTTAGGATATCTGCTGTAGCGTTTCTAGCCAGGCTCTAGAGTCAGACTGATGGTATCAGACCACCTGTGTGAACTTCAGCAAGTTTTTAACTTCATTAGGCTTCTATTTTCTTATTAATAAAATGAGGATAATAATAGAACCTAAACCTCATGGGATTATTGTAAAAATTAAATAAGATAATAAATGTAAAATACTCAGCTAGGTGCGTGGCATTTAATGAGCATCAGCATAAGCTGACTACTGGGACTACCAGCATCAGAGGAAGAAGTAACCAAAAATGAGGAATACGAAAACTTGGGAAGAAAGGGAGTGAAAGAAGCTGTTTCACCTCCTTCCCTAGAAGCTTTTATATGTTTCTAGATGTCCTACGGTTGCAGGACATCTCAGAGTTTAAAAAGTGCCTTATTTGTTTGTTCAATCCTAACAACATTCCAGGGAAGGCATATTATTGTTCCCATTTTACAGATGGGTCAACTAAGGCCCTAGAACTTTGGTACCTTACTCAAGAAGGCAGGGACCAAATTTCCTGTTATTACTATGTCTTCTGCATCTATCACTATGCCAGGTACATATAGATGTTCAATAAAATATTTGTTTAATAAGTTAATGGATAAATGAATGAGAAGTAGGAACACTACTTGAATCCAATGTACTGACTCCAAATCGTATGTGCTTTTCAATGTACCTCACCTATCTCTCTAAATACAATAATGCTTTATTCATAAACAAGACATCTTCAAGTCTGACCCAGGTGGGGAATGGTATCACAATGGACAGGATATAACCAGGTCCAGGATTTTATAGTGATGACAACTCTGGGAAAGAATAATAAAGACACTACAAATAATTTATTGTGAGGCTTTCACATATTCTCTGCTCTTCAAACTTGTGATCTAAACAACATAGGTCATGTTATCTACATCTTATATATGAGGAAAAAGAGAAGTTACAGGATTTGCCTAAGGTCAAAGAGCAAATAAGCATGAAAGTCATAGTCACATGTTCCATGGAGAGCCTCCTCCCCTCTTCTGCCCTTTTAAATAAACATTTCTCCAAAGTCGATTTGCTTGATTTGGGAGGCAGTATTATGTAGTGATTTAAAATATGGGATTGGAAGTCAGACAGGCCTGGTTTCGAATCTGGGTTTATTTGCTTACTAGCCATGTTAACTTGGACAAGTTAGTTAACTTCTCTGAGCCTCAGCTTCTTGGCAGTAAAATGGGAGTGAGGCCTCCTCCCTCAAAGAATTGTTGGGACAATTAAATGAAATTGTTTATAAAGTGCCTGACACATAGTAAGCTCTCAAATGTACAATTATTATCATTATCTGGAGAAGGGAAGGCAGAGACGAAAAAGGAGAGGAAGAGGAGGACAAAGAGAAACAGTGCCAATTCACCATTCCAGCCCTGCTCTGGCCATTCTACAGCTGGCTTGGCTGTGTTTTCTGAGGTCTTCTGAAAGGTCAGAGCACAGAAGGAGGTGCTGCTCTGGTGTTGGCACCCGGAGGTGCCAGGCAGAGGAAGGTGGCAGTGGGAGGTTGGCAGAGAACTATCTGCAGGCTCTGTCTTATGTTCGGGGCCTCCACGTCCACCTCCAGAGGTTACCCTCCACCCTTTCCCCCTACTCACCAGCTTCCCCCACAGCAGAGCCGGTTTCCCATGGTGCTCTGTCTCCGAGGGAGCCCAGCTGTTTTTGTACGTAAAGAGGCTTGTGCATTTCCTGGTTCGCGGTTTAGCTTTCAGCAGCAGCTCCCAGGGACTCTCTGTCAGTGTCAGATTTCAGCCTAGCAGGTTGGACTTCAGAAGCCACCTGCTGGAAGGATTCCCAGGTGACTCCTCCCAGCCAAAGGACAGAGTCACACAGCCAGGCTCCAGGTGAGACCTATCTCACCTTTGGGATTTGGAACTGTTTTGATGAAGCCGTGAACTTTGAGCTTCAAGCTTCAGTGAAAAGAAACCTGAGATAGAAAAGGGCTCTGGGTTTCCTTAGGAAATGTTTCTTTACTACTCACACTGTCACTGAAATACAGTCTCTATAATGGAGTAAAGAGTCTTACCTTAGGTTTCCCCAGAACTACTCAGGTTTAATTGAGTTTCACTTTCAAGGTAATCAGTAGCAGTTTCTCATTATCCCTGTCAGAATCTGGGTTTGAATACTGGAGTCACTTGGAAACTTAAATTTAGGGACATGGATTCCTTTTACATTCTCCTTTGCTATTGGAATTAATGTGAGCAAATTACTTTTTTCTAGGATTGTAAAATGGAGGACCGAACTCATTACCTAATCTCTGTTCTGGTCAAAAATCATATGATTCTATGATTGGAATGGCCTCAGCACTTCTTCTTTTTTTTTTTTTTCCAAAGATTTTATTTTTTCTTTTTCTCCCCAAAGCCCCCTGGTACATAGTTGTATATTTTTAATTGTGGGTCCTTTTAGTTGCAGCTTGTGGGTTACTGCCTCAGCATGGCCTGATGAGCAGTGCCATGTGCGCACCCAGGATGCAAACAGGCGAAACCCTGGGCCACCTAAGCAGAGCACACAAACTTAACCACTTGGCCATGGGGCCGGCCCCTCAGCAGTTCTTAAAAACTCACTTCCCCATCCCCAGTACTGAACTACAGAATCTCCACTTAGACAACTCAGCTTCTCCTTCCAATGACCCAAAGTAAGACTCATTCCACACTCAACAGCAGCTAGGATGCAGTTGAGTAAATTCCTCTGTAGAAAATATGGGCTGCAGGAGAATTTATGAAACCTGTAAGGTTTGTCTTCAGTTCTCCCACCCCATCTGTAGTGTCTTGCACAGATGCCCAGTTATTTGTGTGCCTCTTATGGATAGTCAGGACCTAGCACTCAGCCCTGCACTCCACAGAGAGTATCATGGACTCTTGAGTCCTCCTCATCTTCTTTCCTTATGAAAAATGGCAATATTAAGAAGGACAGCCTTATAGGTTTGTGGTTAAGACTAAATGAGATAATGGGTATAAAGTTCTAGTCCAGGGTCTGGCACACGGGAAGCTTACAATAAGCCCTAGCTATTGTTATTATTACTTCTTATTCTCAGCTAATTGTCATCAGCTAATGTGGTAAAGCATCTTACTGTATTATTATCTTGTGCTGAATCATTGCACTAGCATCTTATTTCATAGCCATGCCTCTCCCCAGCAATCCATTCCACCCTCTACCATTAACTATATTCTTTTCATGCTGTTACCCAAACTTCTTAGCCTGGCACTCAAAGCCCTCCACAATCTGGTCCCTTTCCAGCCACTTTCTCTAATTTAGAGGAAAACATTTAAGAGATTTTATATGACCAGAAACTCCAAAGGAACCAACAGTGTTCTAGTAGCCAGAAAACCCAATACACCTAAAGTAATATCAATAGAAGTCTAGAGTGATAAACGTGAGTATTGATTATTCTATTGAAGTCTGTACCAGTCAGTCCATGACCCGAATAATAATTTTAGGTTGACGTGTTGAGTTTCAAGTTATGTTGTCAAAAGCCAGTGTGTTCAAGAGAAAGTTGTCTGGGTAATAAGTGGCATAGAAAGTCCTATATGATATGGTTAAAAGGACTGGGCATGTTTAGTTGGGAAAGGGAAGCCTTAGGAGGACACAATGGTTATCTTTAAATATCTGAAGGACTCTCAAGTGAAAGAAGGATTGTATTTACTTTCTGAACATAACCAGAACCAATGGGCAGAAGTTACTGAAATGCAGATTTTGGTTCAATAGAAGGAAGAATTTGTAACAGATATGTCCAAAAAGAAAATCAATTGGGCTACCTTATGAAGTTCTAAGTTCTCTGTCACTCAAAATGTCCCAAAAGAAGTTGATTAATAATCTTAAGAGAATTTAATTGGGATAGGGATTTGGACTAAATCAGAGGTCTCAAATTTTTTTCTAGCTAAGGAACCTTTTAAAGCTTATGTGTAAATCCCAGTTACAAGACAGATCAATGTGAAGCTGTTCTGGTTGAAGTCTGAGTAGGATCCTTTCTTTATTCTTTTTCTTCTCAACTAGGTATTAAGATTCCTGAGAGTAGACAATAGAAGACCATAGTTTTTATAATTTATATTTACAATGTGTATCCTCCATAGTGTATCACTTGGGGTTTGATAAATATTTATTGAATGAATGAACAAATGAATATATCAGTAGTTACTTCTCTGAGGCATGCCTTCATTTTTAATTGATGGCAATCCTTCAACCAAAAATTGAATTCTTCAAGTGAGGCTTCTTATCCTAGGGGTCTGCAGATCCCTAAGAGGGGCATATGCATGGATCTCAAGAGCTGTTGAACCTATTCAAATTGTATGCTAAATTTGGGAGCATGTGCCCTTTTTTGGTAAGAGAATCTATAGCTTCTGTCAGATTTTCAAATGAGTCTGTAACCCAACAAAATTAAGAATTAACCACTTTAGTGGAAGAATTTCATGTGTCCACCACAGCCTGATAAAAGATATATTTTGGAGCAGGGAGATCTTCTGGACACTCCGCAAATCATACACACACATGCTCTCTTGATTACAGAGAGTAACTGAGAGGTCAAACCCCCAGACTTTCCTGAACACACCATACCACTAGTATTAAGACTACTTCCAAGGGAAGTTTCCCTGGCCATTGCCACCACACCAATAGCCCTAGATCCCTGCATTTAGTCTCTGATTGGGTGAGGTGATGCAGTGACTCCTCTCTTTGGGATGTTCCAAGATTAGAGACAAATACTTTCTTTTATGGGCCTCCCATGTGCAGAGGGTGGGGAGACTTTGGGGTTTGGTGACAATGGCAGAGGTTTCTGTGTTTGTGCCCCTGTGTATGCATACTTGGTCCCTCAGAATCAGAGAACATTTTCAGCAGACAGACCTGAGTATGGGAAAACAGGGCTTTAGGCAACTCTCTCCAGCCAAAACCTATTTTCCCAACCCCTACCCAAAACAGGCCAGACAGTCTGGAGACCCTTGTTTTTGTGTCTCTAATCACCAGCTCAGACAGTGCCCTCTGGGCTGTTTGGATGGCATATCCCTTTTCCCTCCCAGGATCACTCTCTCTTTTGTTGCATTGTGAGAAATGGCTAGGAATTTGATGTGGAGCCAGTGTCAGCTTCCGGGTGTGACCTCAGCATGCAAGTGTGAGCTCAGGGCGCTGTGACGTTGGGCACATCTAACTGAGAAGCTTTTTGTCTAGCTGGCTATTGACCTCCTCCCTCCCTGCCCATCCCATCCTCCAGGCCGCAGAATAGGGAGCAGCACAAACAAGGCCCTGAGATTTGGGTTTATTCAGCTCCACCCAGAACTAAACCAAAGGCTATGACACGTCCCAAGGGACCAAACCACACATTGTGGACCATGCACTCTTCCCTTCCCCCAAGGATGCTGCTACCTCTGGGGTGGTGGGCAGCTGCTCGTATCACCGCAGGAGGTAGAAAGGGGTTCGCTGGGTGCTAGGTCTGTGGCACTCAGGGCTCAACTGTGGCTCCCTCTTCCTCTTCCTCTGGATCAGGAGGCGCAGGGAGCAGGGAGATGTAGACCTCATTGACCTCTGTGTCCAAATGTCGGCCACCCCGAGGTGCCTCCAGGTTAAGGATGCCATCATGCGAGAGAGCAGCGCGGACCCGCCAGGGGTCGACATCAGCAGGCAGGACATAGGTGCGGCAGAACTCTCGGGACACGAAGCCGTGGCGGTCCAGGCGCTGGGGGTGCCGGGCAGACACCTCCAGCAGGTTGTCCACAGTCCTCACAGTCACCTCATCTGGGGTAAAGTGGCTCACATCCAGAAATGCCTGGAACTTGCCCTCACTGAGCCTGAGCTCAGAAGCCCCTGCCCTGCTGCCCTCCCCAGCTTGGGCAGCCCGAGGTCGGACATAGTAGCCATGGTAGAGGGTGGGGGTCAGGATTTCTTCTGGCAGGAGGCCTGAGGGGCAGAGAGAGAGAAGACAAGAGGCAGGATGAGGGAGCATGAGGTGGGAACAGGGGTGAAACGAGAGGAGATCAGGAGATAAGGATTGGGGACAGCAGGAGGGGGATCAGGAGAAGCAGGGAAGGGAAGGAGAGGGACATAGGGGCTAGGAGGCAGCTGGGGAGAGGCGATTGAGAACGGAACTGAGATGGGGGTAGAGAAGGGCAAACCAAACCACCACTGGGTGGACAAGAGGAACAAAGCACACTGGGGGTGGCAGGAGGCAGGTATCAGAGCTTTGCGGGCTCCAAGTCTGCACTGAGGTCACTAGGAAAGGGAGACAGCCCTGCCTAGAGGGGGGCAGGGGGAGTCTGGTGCGGGAGATGGCTTGCCCCAGGAGTTCAGTTAAGCCCGGAGTGGGGTGGAGGCCAGTACCATTGGGAGGTCAGCCCAGAATTTCAGGAGGTGGGGGTGGGAGGCAAGAGGGTGGTGTCTGTGCCATACCTTCTCCGAAGCGCTGCTCACCCAGGCGGCTCGGGTTGGCAAATTCGTACTCGGCGGTGGCCGGGTGGGCATGTGGCACTGAGCGGCCCGACATGGCTGCAGACTCGTCGGCGGTCCTAGACCGAGGTGCAGCCCCAGCGACGCAGCGGGACCCCTCCAGCTGCCTGGAGAGACAGGGCTCACTTGGAGGTGGGGGCGGGGTCTACACCACCCAAAATAGTGCCGAGCCTCAGGAGGAGGGGCGGGAGCCCGGGCCCTGAGTGCCAGCGACGAGTGTGACCAGCGCCGCCTGGACCCCCGTCCCCTCCCCCCCTTCAGCTGTCGCAGGGGGCCTGAGAGGACAGCTGGGGGTCCTGGCTGGGGAGCGAGCTGCAGCCGGGAGGCTGATGCCAGAGGCCCCAGAGAAGAGTACCTGAACCCCTCACAAACAGTTTGCACATTTTCCACACCACCTTTTTCTCCTCTTCAGTCGCAGGCACCCTGCATCCTATTTCATAAAGCTCTCCTGGATTTAATGTTCTTTAGTCATGTAAGGTGAAAGATATAAGAAACCCTTCTATCCTTTTTGCTGGTAGGATGAGGGGTCTTTCTGCCCAAGTTAATGTCAGGGTCCTCTCCTGAACCCAGGTCAACCCAGGGCACCACACAGACGCCTGGCACTGACATGTTGACAATCACTGCTCTCCTCCAGGAACCAACAAAGAGTTAATGTCCCTGGGGCCCTGCCTAGGAAGATTCCAGTTCCTGCCCAGGCCCAAGATAGTTGCTGGCTCGATTCCTCTGGCATGCTAGGCTGGAGAAGAGGAGGAGGGGCACACTGCTGCCTGCTTAGGATTCCTGACTCTGTCCCAACTCCAGAGAAGGGGGGAGGAGGGGCCATTGGGTGTGGACGGAAAGTTAGTGAAACAAGACCAGGACAAGTCACTCGCCAGCTCAGATGTGTTTGTGTTTCTCTTTTCTTAGCTCAGTGAGTCCTGGGTATGTGTCACACTGCCAAATCCCTAATCACAAGTCCCCATGAACGGGCGGTGAGCTGGGATAATAAAACCCCTGACATCACCATTCCAGAAGCTTCACAAGACTGCATATATAAGGGGCTGGCTGTAGCTGCAGCTGAAGGAGCTGACCAGCCAGCTGACCCCCCACATTCACCAGGCCACCATGGACATCGCCATCCACCACCCGTGGATCCGCCGCCCCTTCTTTCCTTTCCACTCCCCCAGCCGCCTCTTTGACCAGTTCTTCGGAGAACACCTGTTGGAGTCTGATCTCTTCCCAACCTCTACTTCCCTGAGTCCCTTCTACCTTCGGCCGCCCTCATTCCTGCGGGCACCCAGCTGGATTGACACTGGGCTCTCAGAGGTAAGTCTCCCCTCTGCCAGGACAGGGGAGTTCTTCCTGGAACCTCCTGGAAACAACTCCATCTGCTCTTGTTTTCCTCCCTGCCTAAATCTGGCAATGTCTAAGTGTCTTAGGTACTTGTGCATCCAGCAGTGAAGAAAGATAAGGTTACTAGTGCCTCCCTCCTCCAGTCACCTGTTTGTATTTGATGTTCCTCTATATCCTATTTCTTACATTTTTTCCATGCACTATGAAGATCATCCTCCATTTCCTAACGTCTAAGTGGGATGCTTCTTTCTGGTTTGGTTCATAATGATCCCAGGGAGAGAGCTGTCTTCAGACTCCTTTTCTCAACTCTTCTAATACCTCATACACCTGACAAATTTTATCAGCTGAAGTTTCAGAGCCAGAGAGTCTTACCTCATCCTGAGCTTTTCATCCTCTCTGCCTGGAGCTGGAGACAGCAACCAACTATTTTCTTCCTTTCTATTCCCTCTTCTGTGATTTTCCGGGTTTCTCAGGGCTAACAGGGCACTGGCCTGGGTCCAAGACTAATGAGGAAAGAATGTAGGTCTAGTCTTGGGACCCCCACTTGTCCTAAGAGGGTGGGAGAATGGCATGAGCAGATAAGGTTGACAGAAGCTGTCACAGATAACACTCTGGTTTAAAAATATTCCAGTGTGAGTAAACAGGAGCTAAATAGGCAAGGGCTTTGGAAGGACAAATCAGGGCCAGCAGAACATTCCAGACTGAGTGGGTGGGAAACTTGGCAGAGACCTGAGCAAGAAGAAGGGGGCTTTGTCTTACAGACAAATGACAAGGCCAGGCATTGGGATTAGAGAGGCAGCCGAAGCCATGCCCAGACTCATCCTTGTGATTGGTCCCCTGGGTGGCCTGTCATCTTCCCTGTCCCTGTAAATAAAGTTTGGGCCTTGGGTACCACTGTGGTGGCTGCCTTGAACCAGAGAGCCATGTTTATTAAAAAAGGGATTTTTAGCCAAAAAGAGGAGGATAAACTTCCTGGACAGAAAGCAAGTTTGCAGACCGACGAGACTGCACTAGTGTAATCCACATTTCTCCCATCTTTTCTCCTACCCCCTCTTCTCTGCTTTGCTATTTCTAGATGCGTCTGGAGAAGGACAGATTCTCTGTCAACCTGGATGTGAAGCACTTCTCCCCAGAGGAACTCAAGGTCAAGGTGCTGGGAGATGTGATTGAGGTGCACGGCAAACATGAAGAGCGCCAGGTGTGTATCTTGTTTTCTCTTCTGCTCATTCATTCAGTGCATACTGCATGCCAGACACTGCCATCAGCCTCTGAGGCTGGTAGCATGCCAGTACTAAGCCAAAAGGGTCTGGAATAGAGATAGACCTATTGTTGTTGTTTTGGCCAGAGAAGAGATCTTTGTTGTTTGTTTATTTTGATTTGATTGCCTTAGATGGGATAGATGGGGTGTTCACTTCCCATTTAAGCCAGTAGTTCTCAACTTGGCTGCATTAGAATCAGGAGGGGAATTAAAAAAAAAAGAATCCCAATGCTCAGGCATATTCCAGACCAATTAAATGAGAATTTTTTGGGGTGGCACCCAGGCATCAGCGTTTTAAAAATCTCTCTAGGGACCGGCCCCGTGGCTGAGTAGTTGGGTTCGCACGCTCTGCTGCAGCGGCCCAGGGTTTCATGGGTTCAGATCCTGGGCGCGGACGTGGCGCTGCTCATCAAGCCATGCTGAGGCGGCATCCCACATGCCACAACTAGAAGGACCCACAACTAAAAGAAATATTCAACTAGGTACTGGGGGGCTTTGGGGAGAAAAAGGGAAAAAAAAATCTCTCTAGGTAATTCTAACGTACAGTCTAGGTTGAGGACCACTGATTTGCACCCTGAAGGCCCTTGAACTTGGGACTTTTCTTTTAGATGTTCAGGAATCCTCTTCTCTTTAGCTCATCTTAAGGCTGAACTACTTGGTTTGCCTAAATTTTCAAACTGTACTCAGCTTCTAATACTCTGGTGCTCATGTGGAAATCAGTTAATTGAGAGCCTGTCTGGATAAATGCTTGAGATTGAGCAGGCATAAGGGTAGGGGTCAACTACTCTTTAGCAGAATTCTGAAGAATGGAAAACCTTCTCATTGCTTTCTGGAAGGGTTTTTTAATGAGTTTGCTTCTTACCAATCACTGATAACTCTGTGCATCAAACAGTACAGTTTGGGGTCCTCAGGCTGTTCACGTTTTGCTCATATGATTTAAGTTTGGGTCATAGTCTCTCTAGATGGAGTCCTTTTTTTTTTTTTTATTTTTTAGCAGCAGTCCTATTGGTCTGGAACATTCTGGGACATTCCTGAAGAGTCAGGATATTTTCTGGGTTTCCTCAGGGACTCAGATTTTCAATGCCAGATGATATTCCAAATCCTGTAGGCCCAACAAACATTGATCTAAACCTTTGGGAAATACCCTTAAATATCTCCATGCCTCAGGAAGTTTTGGCTGTTTCAGACTTTCAAAATTCTCATTGGTAGGAGTGACTACCTAGGCAACTTCATCTTAGTCCCAAACAGAACAGCTATATAGCTTTCTCTCATGTTGCCATGACATTTGGTGACACCTAAGGGAAAAGAGGATGTCTTGGTTCTAGGCAAGTAGTGCTATTTCCTGTTCTTATCTTTCTACCTCTTTCCTCATTCTCTTGGATTAGGATGAACATGGTTTCATCTCCCGGGAGTTCCACAGGAAATACCGAATCCCAGCTGATGTGGACCCTCTTGCCATTACTTCCTCCCTGTCATCTGATGGGGTCCTCACTGTGAATGGACCAAGGAAACAGGCCTCTGGCCCTGAGCGTACCATTCCCATCACCCGCGAAGAGAAGCCTGCTGTCACTGCCCCCAAGAAGTAGATGTCCTTTCTCTAACTGCATTTTTTAAAACAAGAAAGTTTCCCCACCAGTGAATGAAAATCTCGTGACTAGTGCTGAAGCTTATTAATGCTAAGGGCAGGCCCAAACTATTAAGCCAATAAAATATTATTCAGCAACAGATAACTGTCTTGTGTTTGAATATTCCATGTTCTAAAATAAATGTACAAATACAGCAGATCCATTTAATCATCCCATTATGATTTAGGGGGCTCCAGGGATATTAGACTCAGAATGACTGTCTCCACCACTTACTAATGGTATAAATTTAGCAAGTCACTTAACCTTTCTGCTCTTCAGGGCTTCCATTTATAACATGGGGTACTGATTTGTACGGTTGTTGTAAGGAGTAAATTAAGGAGAAAAAGTAGGTAAAGCTGTTGGGAGAATTCAAGGAATATAGGTTCCTCTCTCTCTTCCCTCTTTGATTTTGGGCCTCAGTTCTAACAACAAATATGAAGAAACTCTGGATAACAAGACACAAAAGGCCTTAGTGCATCTCTGAAATTAATCATGTCACCAGGGAGGAGATGGTGTCCGCAATGTTATTTATTTTCCTACTGATAAACATTGCCTTCAGTTGATTCACAGGAACAATAAATAGGACTTGGGTAATTAAACAAGCCTCTTAGATGTAGTCTCTAAATTACCCAGCAAACACCTATTAAAACTAAGAATGGGAAATATCCAATTCAATGACCCATCCTAAAAAACTTTTTTAAGAATTACAATTAATAACTGATCAATAAACGATTCTATTATTTAGCTTCAACAAAGACTCTACAAACACACTTCCATTTCACTTTTGTGGGTCTAGACAAAACTTCTGACTCAATTAATGAAAAATAGCCCTCGTGTAGGTTGTCTGGCATGAATGTTTAGAGATAACTCTTATTTTTCTGTAGCAGCTTCCAGCTGATTTCTGATTTCTCACAAGGACTGACCAGGAGGTGAAGTTAGATTCTTGCCTTTACAAAGCCTACAGTTTGGGGTCAGCCCTGCTTTTAAAATACTCCACATGGAATAGTTGTCAAAATCTTTCACGTTACCAGGGTGTGGAACTAGGACAACACAAATTGCAACTCTACACAGGTTCAAAATGTTTTCTTAAAAAACAACTTCCTAACAGTCTGAAATGCTGTGATCTAGCTGGAAGTCAGATTTCTCTACACTTACCGATAACTTTTGTCGTTGTGGAGCAGATGCTGTTGGCTGCCTAACCAACCTATTATTTACCACCTTCAGTCTTGCCAACAGTACCCCAATAAATCAAAGTCTGACTATTAGATCATCATATTTATGTTTTTGACAAATTCATTCAGAATGTGCACGGTCACTTTTTTATTACCACACCCAAGTTAGACTAGTTCTTTACTGTTATTCTTTTCCAGATCACACCCTTTGCTATGGCTGTTCATAGTAATTAGTATAGGACTTTTCTAGTCCAGCAGAAGTTTTGTGTTTTTTTTGTAACTTTCTAATTAGCTCATCTATAATTCTACTTCATTCCTTGTGTCTGAATTATGCAAGTAGATTAAGGCAATTCTAACTAGCATTTATTTTCCTTTTTAATATTAACCAACATTTATTGAGTGCTTACTATATGGTAGGCACTGTGCCGACTGCTTTACCTTTTTTATTATTTAATTAATTATTATTTTTTTTTTTGAGGAAGATTAGCCCTGAGCTAACATCTGCTGCCAATCCTCCTCTTTTTGCTGAGGAAGTCTGGCCCTGAGCTAACATCTGTGCCCATCTTCCTCTACTTTATATGTGAGACGCCTACCACAGCATGGCTAGCTAAGTGGTGCCATGTCCACACACGGGATCCGAATCGGCAAACCCCGGGCTGCTGAAGCGGAACGTGCGCATTTAACCACTGTACCACCTGGCCGGCCCCTGTCTACTTTTGTATATTTTAAATTCTAATAATTAAAAAAAATTTTCTTTTTCTAGTACTTAAGAGGGGATGTTCATTAAGGTTACAATAAAGTTACACTATCTGAGCATGACTACTAGCTCATATCCAGAAAGCCTCTAACCAAATGTAACCTAAGTCATGTGGGATTTTGCAGTTCTGCCGCTGACGACAGGCAGGGAAGAGCAGAAGGGTTGTAGATTTGAGAGAAATAATTTTTTAATGCCCTTCTACAATACCCCTAATGTAGAACTAAAAGCAGACATAATTAACTTAAATTTGACATTTAAATCTTGGTTAAAACAAAAAAAAAGGGATAGGGAATATTTTCTGTGGTTTATTTATTGAGAGTGAAACTGTGCTACAGTCAGCTAAATTCTTAGTTGTGCTTAGAATGTGCTCCCTCCTACATTCTACTCTGGAAAAATGAAGCTTCTTATTCTTTGTTAGAATCCTGGACCCTGAAATTGGCAGTTATTAGGATTCCACAGACAGATGGAGTGATGCTCTATTTCAGGCTTTGAATAGCTACTCATATAAGTTGACTTTTCTGTGCATTTGTATCGAGGAGGATCCAGCTCAGGTTGGTGTCCTGGGAACCAGTGAGGCTCGCGCTTAAATCCTGAGGGAAGAGACAAGAGAAGGAAAGACAAGTGGAATCAGTCAACAATAAGGACTCTTAGTAACCAATCTCACTCTTATTTCTGAGGAAATAGACAATGAATACTGTCAAAATTGAAAAAGAGAGAAATCATTCACTCGTTCTTTCACTTATTCACTCATTCAGTTTACTTTTATTTGAGTTCCTTCTACATTCCAGGCACTGAGTTAGGTCCTGGGAATATAAGAATTAAAAAGAATAGTCCACCTACTACGGGTTGAAAGTGGTGTTTTGTTGTTGTAGCTTGTATCATATGTTGTTTCAAAGTAGTGTCCAAACTGGAAAGAAAAAGTAATAGATTAAAAACATAGGAATCTCTAACCAATATTAGGAAATAAAGTACACAATGACATGAATTCTAACAGGCTGTGCCATATTTAAGATCGACTAGAGGTCTATATGTCATTAGCCTATATTCTACTAACTTTCGTATCTTTTGTATGTTTGTTTGCGTAGGAGAGATCTAAGGGCAAGATGCAGATAAAACATAAGTCTAGGCAGGCAAGGACTAGGGAGCAGCTAGCCTGAGATAGAAGGCATTATATATTTCTGGAGATGAATAAAGTCTGAACAGAAGCAAGAGAAAAAGAGTACTACCCATCCTTTTACTATCTTATGATAATATAATATTCAATTTCATAGTGAAGTGAGATACGTGTTCCATTGAGGACTGCTGCCCTCCCCCAACCACTTGGACAGAAGCCTGAGAGACCTCAGCATTGGAAGTTGTCAGATTCCTGACTCTCAAATAGCTACTGGTGTTTCTTTTGCTAACTGAAGGAAACAAAGAAGAGAAAGTTGGATTACCTGGGAAGGCAAGGGTTTGGGCTGCACAATATTCCTTAGGTCATATCTTTCCTGGTTCCAGTTGCCCATCAGGGTATGGTTCGAATAGGCATTCTCATTAGTGGTGCATCTCCATCCATACTGGCAAAACTTGGACATATCATTCCAATCGGTCCACACTTCAGCATGGCCATCTGCATTAATGAGGCTGCCGTAGTGTGGGTTTGCAAGGTAACGGGCAAGAGACTGTCTCTGGAAATAGGTGAGAATAGAAAAGCTTGCTGCACAAACCAGAGAGCAGAAAAGGGATCCCTTTCTTATCCTTGGCCAAACATTACATAAGCACATCTTACTAAAGATCTAGGCTTTCCTCCCAATGTAATTGTTGTGGTTCTGTTTTTTTCTCTTCAGGTTCATTGAATGCTTTGACTTATCCTCTCAATCAGCAGTAGTGGATGACTATGTAGATTAAAGGCCCCCCACCAAAAGACAGGAAAACCTTCAGTATCCCCAATACTATATAGAGAACTAGCTAAATGTTCAGGTAATTTTGAGATGTAGGAGTTTAAGGACTAAGAGTATTCCTATAGTCAAAGAGAATAGGGAGAAGTGAGAGATGGATAACTAGATAACACAATAAACGATCAATAAATAATAGTTTCCTTTCTTCTATGCCCAGGTCAAATGCCACTTCCCCCGTGATGCCTTCTGTCAAGTTAACTTCTCTCTCCTTTGTCTCATACTGAATTTTATGTTCACATCTTTCTATATTTATAACTTTCTACCATATGTTAGAATTCTTCAAGTATGTGTCAAATATCCTATGCTGAACTGTACATCCCTTGAGAACAGTATCTGAGTCTTACTCATTATCGCACCCTCTCCTTTTGCCTGCCCTCCCAATCAACAGTGCTTCGCACATACCAGATGACAGGTCTGAATTTCAACTTTTTGTAAGGAATCAAAAGCCTAACCATTTTTATTTTTGGCCAAAAGATGAGTCTGGTATCTTGGCTTAGGAGAGCAAGATAATACCTTGTCTGAAGAACAGTAATTTGATGCTGAGCTCGTGTTGTCTGAAGATTTTATAAGAGAGTGAAAGTAAATCTTACTCTGCCATTCCATGTTCTTTAAAGGAAGAGATGTTACCAAACCTGGCCCTCCCACTTCTCCAAGCAAAGGAAGAATGTAGATCACCCAGATCACCATAGCCAGGTGGTCATGATTTCGGAGTCACCTCTCACCCACCTTTCCACAGGTAGGGACACAGCCAATACTGTAGGTTAAAGGTAGCTACCCTCACACCATGTGCCTTTGTGAAGATAAATGCACACACTGATGTCAACAAACAGCATGATGACTAAAGAGTAGCTAGGCCCACAAAGTCTAAGAGGCCGAGTACTCAGACTGCAGACCAAGGTGACACTATGCCTGGGGCTCTAAGGACAGACATAACCATCCACTTAGTTGTCTAAGCCTGAAACCTGGGGCTTACCTTTGATTTTGATTTCTCTTTCAACCCGTTATATCCATCCAACCACTAGGTTTTGCCGATTTTTGAATCAGCCCACTGGCCTCCATCCCCACTGCCAGGTTCCAATTCAGATCACTAACAGTCTTTGTCTCTATTACTGCACTAGCCTCCTATCTGATCTCTGCCATCAGCCTTTTTCTTCTCCAGTCCTTTCTCCATAGGAAAGCAGAACTTTTGAAAAGAAAAATCTAATTGTGTCAGCTTCCTATTTAAAATCTTTCAGTGGCTCGCCACTGTTTTCAGAATAAGGTTGAGATTGTTAAAATAGCTTACAACACTCTACACGACCTGGCCCCAGCTTAACTCTTCAGGCTCATCTGTTCCCCACTCTCCCTGTAACTACATTTCAGGCAAACTCAACTACCTCATGCTTTTGTGTATATTGTTCCTTCTGCCTCTTCACTTCTCTTGACCCGGGTAAGGGGTACTTTTTCCCTTCCTTGGCTTTCAACTCAGGTTCACTTCATCCAGAGAATCTTTCCACTTCACCCCAAAACTTGGTAAGCTTCTGCTGTGTGCTCTCATAGCATACTGAATTACTCCACTCATAACACCGCATCCCACTGTCTCAGAATTGCCTGTTTTGCTGTGCATTCTCCACCAGACTACAAGCTTAGTAGAAATCACAGGCCACATCTTGCTCATCCATGTATCTAATCGCACTCACAGTGGCCTGGCACATTACAGGCACTCAACATTTCTTGAATGAATAAAAGGTAGGAGATATAACCACCTGGAGAAATCCCGAGCAGCAGAGGCAATGGGCAGCAGCAGCCATTTCCGACGAGATGAAGGCTGTTATAAAATCCTCTGTGACAACAACTTGCAAGACACAGCCCCACCTCTCCTTGGCCTCAGCCCCGCCCCGCTTCTTTCACCCAGAACTCGCCTCATGGCCTGCCCCTCTGCGCTAGTGACTGCTTGTGACCTCATGCAGGTGTGACGAAGTCGCTTAGAGCCGGCCTTGGGCTAAAAGACATTTATTTTGACACTCCCGAGCGGGTGGAGGAGCGAGGGGACGGGGTGGCCGGTTTCTCGCTTTTGCATTCATGTCTATCTTCCTCCATGGATGTCAAGACAACCGGACGCTGTCGGCGCGTCATCAACCAGCGACCGGTGAAGAAGAGGTGACGAGAAACCTGCGAAGGAAGTGACGTAAGAAACGAGCGCCTCTGAGAACGCCAGCAGGGAGCACGTGGAGGCCATGGCCCCTCGGCGCCTCCTGTTGGTTGGGGAGGGGAATTTCTCCTTCGCCGCCGCTCTGAGCGAGACCCTGGATCCGAGCACCAGTCTAACCGCCACCTGCCTCCAGCGCCCGGCCGACTTGGCCCGGGATCCGGTGGCCCAGGAGAATGTACAGCGCCTGCGCGAGCAAGGTAGCTAGGCCCGCCCCTCCACGAAGCCCGGTGCCTCTGCCCGAGCCGCCCTAAGCGAAAAGGGTGGGCATGTGGGGATCAAAGAGACGTGGGGGCTGCTCTTGATCACTCCGTGGACAGTTTACAGAGAGTACGCTGTGTGCCTAGACCTGGATTGTTTTGCATGGTTCAGGTTAGGGAGAGGTTTCTCTGGTTCCAGGTCTTAAGATATACTTCTGTGTATATTTTTTGCCAGGTACAGAGGTACGTTTTGGTGTGGACTGCACCCAGCTGGCAGATGCCTTTGAACTGCACGACAGGGAGTTTGATCGAATTTATTTTAACTTTCCACATTATGGACGCAAAGCTGGAGTAGCTAAGAACAGGGAGCTGCTTGCCAAGTTTTTCCAGAGGTGAGGAAAGGAGAGCATTCACAAGTAAAATGTTTAAGATGTACCTTACAGTTCAAGTGCTCAAACATTTTGGTTTGGGAAGTAACGTGTACATGTGTATGATACGTTTAGAAAGAATACAGAGCTCCAAGGGAGCCCACAATCTAGTTGGAAAGGCAGACATACTACCCTAAATACTAAATGAAAGTACAAACTGTGTACTCTTGAGTGTGTAAAGGGAGGATCACTTATTTTTGACAATATGAAATAATGGTACCCAATATAGTCTAATGACTAAGAGCATGGATTTAGGAGCCGAACTGCCTGGATTCAAATCGCCACCCACCACTTAATAGTTGTGTGATTTTGTCAGCTTACTTAATCCTTAGATGCTCTTGCTTCCTCATCTATAAACAGAGGATATTAACAGTAACTATCTCATAAAATTATTGTGAACTTAAAACAGTGCTTTACACTGTTATACTAAAACTTATAATACTGTTGGAGGTCTCTGTGGGTCATAGTTGTCAAGAAACTTTTCACACAGACAGTATTTTAAGTTACTATTTGAAGTATAGAATTTCAATAGGCAGGAGGGGGGTGAAAAGAACAACTTTCTATATGGGGAAGAACACCCTGATCAGTGAATGATGTATAGAAAGTTTGCAGACATTGGCCCTTCTATGACATATAGATGAACAATGCAAATACAAAGCTGGGTAACACCCTGGTCAGCCACAAGTATCAGTTATGAGTTTAACACTGAATTTTCATTTTTATTTACTTGCAGTTACTTTCTCTGCATGTTTGAAGTCTAATAGATCTTTGCAAATAGGTATAATTGGATCTTAATTATTTCAAAGCCAAACTATATATATATATATAGCTAACTCCTGTGGTAATTTCTACTTGTTTCTGATAAATGTCTGGTGTCTCCCTCCCCCCGTTAGCTGTACAGACGTTCTTGCAGAGGAAGGAGAGGTCCATGTGGCATTGTGTAGAGGACAAGGTGGGACTCCTGCTGATAAGCCCATGAGAGAATGGCACAACAGTTGGCAAGTGGTTGCCATGGCAGCTCTGGGGGGATTCATTTTAAGTGATGTGTATCCCTTCAGCTGTGAGGCTGTGCCAGGGTACAAGAGCACTGGCTATAGGTAAGTAAGAACAACGGTCTAAGCCTTCTCCTTTTTTCATCCCTTTAATGATGAAAAAAAAAATCTCCTAGGCAAACTTTTCCCCTGCCAATTTCCTGATTTAGTCCCTAGAAATATTTGCCTTCTTTAATAATGACAAACTTCATAGTTGGTGTCTGTTTTGCCAGGAGTCAAGATAAGTCCTTTCATGTAGAAGGTGCTTTGAACCATATCTTTACCCGGAGCCTACCCTTTGAAAGTTTGCAACCCAGAATCTTCAGGATCAAACTGGGTGACCAGTGGTTTTCCTTTCCAGAACCAGAAGCACTTGTAGGAAAGTTGAACAGGTAACCTGTTATTTTACCAGAAAGCACTTCGATCTCTAGTTGTATCTTGATTGGCTTGATGGCAACCATTTACTGAATGGATGCTACATAAATTGTTAATAATGGTGGTACTGTGAATACTTGTCAGTCTGGCCTGCAGAAGCCTGTTTAGAATTAAAAATTGTCATATTTTCTGGTGTATTGTGGGGATGATGGTGTCAGAAATCTGAAACATGATGTGTCTGTTTATGGTAGATGATTTCTTTGTTTCCTTTCAGGATCAACTTAAAGATAATTTTTTCTATACATCTATTTGTGTTTTTAATTCTAGCTACATTATAGTTATCATTTTAAGTTAGAAGAGTTATTTTTTCTGTGTGTTTAAACAGGGGTTTCCTAGAAGCACCTTCATGTCATCCTGTCAAAACCATAAATGAGAAACTCATTGCTGAATTGGACAAAGCTTTCCCTCTTAAAAGGGTGAAGTGTTCCTTCCCTTTGCTGCCACAGGGAGGCACCGGTGTTGTTACTTCTTGGAACCGTGACATTCTATCAGCTGCCTTTTGGATTAGTTTCCACGAAGATAATGCAAATTCTGAGTCCCTGACTGGTGGGACAACAGAAGATATGGAGGACTGTCTAGTGTCATTTTCAGAACTTAGCCTTCCCAAGAGCCCTGGAAGAGACAGTAAGGAAGAAGCTCATGAAGGTATCTATAGCCAAGCCAAGATCTGCCTTAGACCTTCTCTCCTAGTTCATGTTCAGGCTGTCATCCAAGCGCCAGACTTCCTCCCAGGTTCTCTGCACATCCTCAGTGGACCTGTCTTTCAGAAGTGCCGCATTTCGCCTTTCACAATGCCAGCATTTCATGAGACTTTGTTTATCTTTGGGTTTAGTGAAAATCTGAAGGATGGCTGCCTTCAGTCACTACTGGATCACCTGAAGGGCATTCTAGATAACCTTCTAACCCAGACATTCCTGGAGGGCTCTAAGCTAAGCAGTTCGGTGGAATTTGTCTTTCAACCAAATGGGAAAGATTATATGATTAATGTAAAGTCTCATAATTTTGGCCCAGATTGTGCCAAGGATCTGATTATTGGGTCTGTCATCACATCTGCTACAAGCATTTTACACGAAGACCAGTGTTTTGTGTTTGTGTCTATGAACTTGGACCTATTAGCCATGCTTGTCTGGAGTATCTCTGACTGGAGAATGTTGTGGACCTTTGACAACCGTTTCTTGAAGAATTTTGTCCCTGGGAAAATAGAACCCTTTAAAAGCTATTCCCTATATCCACCATGCTATGTGCATGATATTAGTTTTTGGTTAGATGATAAGAAAGGATTTGATGAATTAGAGTTTCATACTTTGGCCCGAGCAGTGTCCCAGGACACTGTCATATCCATACAATTCCTTAGTCGTTTTCAGCATCCAAAGACTGAACAGGTCAGCCTTTGCTATAGATTGACCTACCAGACCTGTGACAAGGCCCTCACCCGGCAGCAGGTAGCATCAATGCAGACCCAGTTTAGGAAGGAGATTCAACAACAACTACATGTGACTCCTCGGTAGTTTAGTAAATTCATTTCTATAGTGTGATCCTCATGGGTGTGGGCATAGATGAAAAAGACCAATTTGTAACTGGTAGTCCTTCTGGACTGTGTTTTTTGTAAAATTTTTTACCTTGTGACTATAGCCATTGTTGGTTGACTCTAAAGATATTTGTAACTCTGTCACTTAAACTTATAGACTATACTGAGATTGGTGACCTTTGGAGCTGGACAATATTTTGATCGTGAGTAATGACTAGGAAAACAAACCAATAAAACAGCATCTTGTACTTCAGATGCTCTGTTGATGAAGAGGCGGTAGAACTTGAATGTCTCATCAAATATGTTAAAAAATAGATTTTCCACACTGTCAGTTCTTCTTCCCTTAGCTCTATTGTATCATCTCACTAAGTCAATATACAAGAGTGGTTTCTGGACCAACATGTATTAGCTTGGGTAAGTTACAAGTGCTCCATAATTAGTATTGGGATCATCGTCATTTTTATTCTGTGGTTGACTACTGTTAAAGTTATGGAACTAATAGAGTTGACACTGGGGTCTGTCTGACTCTAAAGCCTATGTTCTTTCTGCCACTTTCTGTTACTTTGCTTCTCCTTCCATAGTCTTCTTCAACAGTAACCTCTCAACTTTGATTAACTCTAAACTTTGCCCCCCTAGATTTTGGGGTCTTCTGTTGTAAGCATCTCTGAGGGACACTGGGAGATTGGCACAGCCCAGGACTCTGCAGAATGGACTAGTCTAATGTGAATTAATGTATGTTCATGTTAACTAATAGGTAGGCTCCACAGACTGGAGTTATATTGTAAACTCTGTGAAGGAAATAACTGTCTTATTTATTCTTGTATTTGGAGAAAAGCATGTGGGAAGGCAAGAATGGAAGCAAAGAAACAAATTAGGTTATTATGGTAACACAAACGAGAGAATGGCGACCTTTATCAGGGTGGTAAGAAGTTGTTAGATTGGGTAATATTTAGAAGGATTTGCTGATGAATTAAATATATGTGCATGGGTTGGGGGTGTGGGGTTAGAGAAATAGAGGAATCAAGCAGGACTCCTAGGTTTTTGACCTGAGAAACTGGAAGGAAAGAAGTGTCATTAACTGGAATGGGAAAATTGGCAAAGGTTTAAGTTTGGGGAGTGGAGTAAAGAATCAAGGGATCTCTTATGGACACGTGTGTTGCTTACCTCTCCACATAGGTTATAAGCTAATCAAGGGCAGGGAATATGATTTATAGCTTCCTTCTATCCCCAATAGTGCCTGGTACATGGGTGAGGTAGCATTTGAGATGGATCTTAAAACAAGGGCAGGGATGTGATGGGAGGATTGTTAGGCAAGGAGCCATGCATGCATTCCAGGCAGAGGACATACAGGAGCAGAGGTAGAGGTAGGCAACACTAGGGGCACTTTTCAGGCTAGTTAGTTGGAATGTAAAATGTGTATAGGAAAGTAGTGGGAGATAAAATTAGAAAACTAGGTTGAGGCTGGAGTTAGTTCATGAAAGACTGATAGAATAAGGTGTTTGTACTTGATTTGGCAGGCAATAGGAAAAATCTAGTGAGTTTTATTAGGGAAGCAACACTACTCTTCCTTTTACTAAGGAAGAGTTGTGCTTTTGAAAGTTAATTGGACAGTGTTGCACAGGATGAATCTGAGATGGGAGATCCCTGTAAGGATACTATTGTAGTAGTCCTAGGCAGAGGCAAGGAGGGGCCTGCATTAGAGTGAAATGAAAAGGAGATGGATATATGAGATACAGCTAGGCTGGGATGTCTGAAATCTGTAATTAATAATTTCATGTAGGAATTGAGCAATATGATAAATCTCCATTTTCAAAATTGGGGAATTTTTAGTATGAAATTCTCAACCTAAATAAAGAAGTAAACTGATGCAGGCTGAAAAAATAATAAGTTTATTCAGGAATAGCAGAGGAATTGCAATTTGCGACAAGCAGGCTATGGTGAACCATAGGCAAGTCTGAAGAGACGAAGGGAAAGTCAGCTTTTATTAGGTTTTAGGAGGATTGGGGAGGGTTGTTTTGAAAAAAAAGTTCATTGCAGGGGTCCAGCCCATGGCCGAGTGGTTAAAGTTCTGCCTGCTCTGCTTTGGCGGCCTGGGTTCACTGTTTTGGATCCTGGGTGCAGACCTACTCCACTCATCAGCCATCCTGTGGAGGCATCCCACATATAAAGTAGAAGATTGGCACAGATGTTAGCTCAGGGCTAATGTCCCTCAAGCTGAAAAAAAAAGAGGATTGGCAACAGATGTTGGCTCAGGGCAAATCTTCCTCACACACGCACACACACACACACAAGTTCATTGGAGAAGAACAAGAGTTAGAGGTTGTTGTGGTTTCTTATTGGCTGCAAGTGGTGGTTAGGGCAGGAAGGGATATTCCTTTTCTTAAAAGCAGGAGATGAAATTCCCATGTGAAAAATGTCCTCCCTTGTACCAGAGGAAAAGTAACATTCCTATCATCACAGATAAGTTGAGACCGAGAGAATTTTATACAAAGAAGTCTAGACAAATAGACCTTGTTATCTTCCTTCTTCCTGCTGGGTATGCAGGCTGCAAGGAGTGGTACAGAAGTGAGCGCTCCCCCTTCAGGGCTTTCTGATTCCATTTTAAATGAGGTTTTCCTTTACTTATTTTGACAAAATCCTAACCTGGGAAACTGTCAAGTCAGCACCCTCTCTATAAACTTGTCTCAGTTACTGGTACAGTGCTCCACAGGATGGGATGGAACTCTGACTGGGGGAGTGGGCAGAGTGTCAGGAATAGAATAACTCCTGAGAGTCACAGGCGTGATCTCGCCAAGGTGCCCGTATAAAAATCCCTGTATGAAATCAGTTTTCTCCTGACCTTCTGGTGGGAAGACCAGGGGCTTTGTAGTAAGACAGACCTGGGTTGGAATATGGCTCCACCATTTTCTAGGTACGCAACCTTGGTCTTCAGTTTCCTTATGGATAAAACAGGTCATTGTATTATATTTTAAAAAGATAAAATATGTAAAATGCTTACCATAATGCTGACGTAGCAATGGCAGGGACTGGTGTCTGGTTGAATTTGTTGCAGAATTTCTTCAGTCTCACTTTTCTTCTTCTATATTCTGCTATTGTGGCTTTGTCTCTCTGAAGCATTTAAGTAGCTACAGGCTGCCTCTGTCAATAAAACACAGGGCAAGCATCAGTGACCTTTTAAAAACCTCCCCTTTTGTAGGCAGCTGTGCTGTGATCTTTCAAACTTCTGCGCACTCACTTTGTATAGTCTTTGAACCACTTTCTACCTGTGCTTTCTTTGAAAATAGGGGACCTGGAGGGAGGTTTTTGTAGGAGAGTGGAGAATGCAGAGAAGTGAAGGAGGAGAGAGTTGGAGGGAGGGAGGAATGCCCAGAGTTACAAGTATGTGGAAGGGATGGCTGTGATCGTGAAAGTCAAGTCTGAGGTCCCATTTCTTTTCTACTCAGGGATTTGCCCCAATTGGCCAGAAACGCTATAATTGAGTCTTTTCTGCGCATGTCAAAGTCTTTTGTCCCTCGGCGGACACCGTTTGCCAGCCAAAGCTATGTCTCCACGTTCGCCGCCCTCGTAGGGTGCCGAATGCTACCTGCTTGTCCACGTCTGCCATGGCAAGCCGAGGGGTCCGGCAGCGTCTGAAGGGAAGCGGGGGCAGCGGCGGGGACACGGCCTCCGCTGCGGACAAGCTGCGGGAGCTGCTGTGCAGCCGCGAGGCGGGCGTCGGGGAGCCGCGGAGCGAGTAGGTGTGCGGGCGCGGCGGGGGCGTGGCCGGCCGGGCGGCTGGGCGCGGGGCCGCCCCCGGGAGGGTCTTGTCGGCGCCGCGCGCTGGGCTTCTCCCGGCCGCCCGCGCAGTTCTGCTCTTCCTGGGCGGGCCAGCGTTGCTGTTCGCCCCGCTTTAGATCCCCCACGTCGGGTGCCCTGTTTCTTGTTAAGAAACCCCGGAGTGCAGATCTGTGAGGCTTCGGCCCAGGCCCGGAGTGGGCTGGCGTCCGGTGGTGGAGTTGGCGGAGTCTCTGTGGGAGGCGTTGGCGAGAGCAGAGTGTACCTTTGTCGGCTCTCTCCCCCAGCTTCCTTCATTCCCTCCGAAGCCGTGACCCTTTCCTTTTCTGTGTGGGCCCCACACGCTCCAGCGCCTGCAGCCACCTCTCTTCCCAAGCCCGGGGGACTGCAGGGTAAGGAGCTGTCAGCACCGGAGTTGGAGGAGGTTACGTGCTTTGCACATATTAGGCGTCTATACATTTAAACAAGTGGGGAAATGCATAAAGCCGTGGAAACTAATGACCTTGTTAAGAGAAGAAAAAGAGCTTTGTGGCCTTCGATTGAGTAATTAGTTGGCTTGGGATAAACTAAGTGTCATAGATGCAATGAACTAAAGTGTATGAATTAACTTACACGTTAAAAGCAGGAAGTGGAACGAATCATTAAGGTTGATTAAGGTTTTAATTCATTTCTTATTCTATTTAGAACAGTTAACGGCTCACCTTTTTAGCTGAATAACTTAAGTACTTTGATGTCCCTTGCCATTCTTGTCCTCTCTGTCTAGTTTTAGTCCTTCTGGTTAGCAGATCTTCCTGACACATACTTCTTTTTGCTTCTGAGCAGGTTATCTGGGAACAAAGCAGGACAAGTGTGGGCACCTGAAGGATCTACTGCTTTCAAGTATCTGCTCTCAGCAAGGTTATGTGCTGCTCTCCTGAGCAACATCTCTGACTGTGATGAAACATTCAACTACTGGGAACCAGTAGGTGATTTCTTTAGTTTTTGTTGTTGTTCTTGATTTCACTGCTTGGGACCTTGTTACCAGTCAAGATACAAATAGTATACAAATGTGACTACTAGTAACATAACATTATTTTCACTTTTGTATTCTAAGCTGATGATTTACCTACTATTGAAGGCTATAGGAAACTTGGCTGTTTTACAAAAAGGTGAAATTTGTAATTTTCTTAAAACTTTTTTTTGATCAAAATTATACTTCGAAATAGTTTTTAAAGTTAACTGCTACTGGGGCTGGCCCCGTGGCCGAGTGGTTAGGTTCCCCCGCTCCACTGCAGGCGGCCCAGTGTTTCTGTTGGTGCGAATCCTGGGCGCGGACATGGCACTGCTCATCAAACCACACTGAGGCAGCGTCCCACATGCCACAGCTAGAGGGACCCACAACGAAGAATATACAACTATGTACCGGGGGGCTTTGGGGAGAAAAAGGAAAAAATAAAATCTTTAAAATTAACTGCTACAGAACTTAAAGGAAAAGCAGTAACTCCCTGTTCCACATCTCATGCCCACATCCCGTCCCTAGGGGCAACCACTTTCTTTCAGCTTTTTTAGTTATTTATTCTGATGTTTACTAAAATAAATAATGTTGGGGGGCTGGCCCCGTGGCCGAGTGGTTAAGTTTGCGCGCTCTGCTGCAGGCGGCCCAGTATTTCGTTGGTTCGAATCCTGGGCGCGGACATGGCACTGCTCATCAAACCATGCTGAGGCAGCGTCCCACATGCCACAACTAGAAGGACCCACAAGGAAGAATATACAACTATGTACCGGGGGGCTTTGGGGAGAAAAAGGAAAAAATAAAATCTTTATTAAAAAAAAATAAAAAAAATAAATAATGTTGGTAAATAATATGCTTATACTGCTAATTCTTGATTTATACATTCATAAGTGTGTTGACTTCCTATTATAGAAAATTCAGAGGTGAAATTTTCTGACCTCATTTTGTATCAGAAAAATAAAGAAGGCTTAGTGTAAGTAGTTTAAGGAAAATATAAAATTTAGAATTTCTCTGTTTTGCTTAATGAGTATTTTTAAAAAAATAAGTAGAGGGTAAAATTCAAGCTTTCAATGTTGATCAAACAGTAATGTTGTAGAATTTATAATGGCCGAATGTTTTTCAATATTGGGTCATTTTGACTCTTATCTATTACTTGCAAATCTTGTTGAGAATTTCAGCATTTTTGTGTATCTTTGTCTCATTCATATTTTTGCTTAGAAATTTCATCTGTATCCTCTTGACAAGGATTTTTGGCCATCTGTTTTGTACTTTCAGACACATTACCTCATCTATGGGAAGGGGTTTCAGACTTGGGAATATTCCCCAGCTTATGCCATTCGTTCCTATGCTTATCTGTTGCTTCATGCCTGGCCAGCTGCGTTTCATGCAAGAATTCTACAAACCAATAAGGTAAGGGCAGACCAACCTGAAAGCAGTCACAACTGATCAAGAGGTGAGTCTCTGAAAGAGTTTAAGAAAAGGACAAAATAGATTGCTAGTTAAGAGGGGACTTTTTTTCCAGAAGAATCATTTATTCATTCATCATTCAACAAATATTAATGGAGCAACTTTTATTTGGTAGACTTTGTTAAGTACTGTGGATGTACCAGTGACCAAATCTCTGCGCTCATGGAATTTATAGTTTGGGGGGAAGATGATTGGTTGAATAAGTAATTATAAATGCAGTGGGTCTTATGGAGGAAAAGTACTGTGCAATGGGATAGCATATAAGGAGAGCCTAATTCAAACAGTGTTGAAGGATAATTAGGAGTTACCTGAAACCTAACCTGATTATTTTTCATAAATTTGGCTATTATGTGTGTTGGCATGGATTTCTTTGGATTTGTCCTGTTTGGAGTTTACTCAGCTTCTTGAATCTTTAGGTTTATGTCTTTTGCCAAATTTGGGAAGTTTTTAGCTGTTATTTTTTTGAGTACTTTTCAGTCCTGCCCTGTTTCTCCTATCCTGAGACTCCACTGATATGAATGTAAGAGTTTTTATTGTAGTTCCACAGGTCCTTGAGGTTGTTCTTTTTTTTCCAGTCTATTTTCTCTGTGTTGTTCAGATTGAACAATCTAATCTTTCAGTTCACTGATTCTTTCCTGTGTCCCCTCTGTTCACTGTTGAGCCTATCTACTGTGCTTTTATTCTGGTTATTGTATTTTTTCAGTTCTAAAATTTTGATTAGGTTTTTTGTTTGTATCTTCTGTTTCTTTACTGAGACTTTCTAATTTTTCATTCGTTTCAAGCTTGTTCTTAATTGCTCGTTGAAGCATTTTCACAATGACTCTTTTAAAACTTTGTTGGATAATTTTAATATCTCTCTCATCTTGTTGTTGGTATCTGTTGATTGGCTTTTTCATTCAGTTTGAGATCTTCCTGGTTGACAAATAATTTTCAGTTGAAACTCAGACATTTTGGGTACTACATTATGAGACTCTGGATCTTATTCATGGGCCCATCTTGCTTCCTCTGCACCACCCTGTTCCTCTTATTTAAGCCTCTGTTTTTTTAAAAAAATTTTTGAGGAAGATGAGCCCTGAGCTAACATCTGCTGCCAGTCCTCCTCTTTCTGCTGAGGAAGACTGGCCCTGAGCTAACTTCCGTGCTCATCTTCCTCTGCTTTATATGTGGGACTCCTACCACAGCATGGCTTGCCAAGCAGTACCATGTCCGCACCCGGGATCCAAACTGGCGAACCCCAGGCTGCCGAAGTGGAACGTGTGAACTTAACTGTTGTGCTGCCGGGGTGGCCCCTAAGCCTCTGTTTTAGCAGGCTTCTTTTCGTACCACTCCTGCAGGAGAAAAGAGGGAGTTCTCCACCTTGTTACTGCCAAGTGGGAGATGAAGTCCATGTTCCCCAGTAGGTCTCCACTGATACCACCCTAGTGGGCAGAGTAGAGGTACCTCATTATTGCTAGGTTGTAGGGGGAGGTAGAAGTCCAGGCTTTCCAAGTGGTCTTCACTGACACTGTGGTGGGAAAGGGAGCTCATTACCACCAGTGAGGATGAATGCCATGTCTTCCTGCTGGACCTTTGTTGGCACGATGGGGAATGGGGCTGCAGTTTTTTTTCTGGAGTGCTTGGCTAGATTAGAGTGGTTACTGTCTAAAAGTTTTCTGTCTTGCTAGGCTACCCTTTTCATGGTCTTTTGGCTAGATAGAGCAGGCCTTGGCTGGTGTTTTTTTGTCTGTACCCATTGGTATTTCTAGTTGCTAACTTCTTTAGCTCCAAGTCTAGAATATAGAAGGCAAAAAGAAAATCCAGGGAGCTTAACCATGTTGTCCCTCAGGTCCCAAAGTCCCTAGCCAGTCTATCTTCTTCTCACCTTTCAGAGTCTTCTTATGTTTGTTTTACATATAACGTCCAGAGTTTTTGCTTTTACATAGCAGGAGGAGTAGGGAAAAGTATGGCTAACTCATCTTCCGTGAAGCAGAAGTCCCTGATTAGAGAACTAGAGCATAAGCAGAAGTTGTCTAGGTAAAGAAAGAGTTGGAGATGAGGGACAAAGGCCTTGAGGCTGGGAAGAAGCCAGCATGGCCTTCTTGTATAGGTAGGTTTGACATTTGGAAGAGAGAGTGAGTAGTGGACTGGATTAGATGAAACTAAGAGGTAGGAAGAGGCCAGGTTTATACAACACTTGGTAGGCTCTATTAAGGAATTAGACGTTTTTTTCCCCAAGTGCATTGTGAAGCCATGAATAGTTTTAGACAGAGGAGAGACATGATTGCATTTGCATTTTAGAATGATCAGAAAGGTAGCACCTGTAGAAAGTGCTACCTACTAGCACTAGTCCCTACCTACTAGATACTAGTCCCTACCTAGTATCTCATTGCTGGTTTTTTGAACTTACCAGGGAAAGATATACAGGATGAGGGACTTCATAGAGAAATAACAATATGCAGTACTTAAAGTTTTTATTTCCACTTGGATATCCACTATCACTTCAAGTTTGACATATTCAGCACAGAATTCTTCCTCTTACATCAATGATAGGAAAAGCAAGCAGAACAGGAATAAAGATTTCCCTTCTCTTCTTGTTCTTACTTCCAATCTCCTCCCTGTTAGCTTCTGCCAGTGGGAGCCAGCAGGGAGCCACTTGGCAAGGGGGAATTGTAGCTTATGGACTCCCAGCCCCAGCATCATAAGGTAGAGTACAGACAGGTGGATTATTGCTGATAGACAATATGGTAATAATTAGCACCTCTAGTGATGATTATCTTTCCGACTTCTTGCTACCCTGAACAAGAACACCTTTGTTTTGTCTCCCTATGGATCTGGGTGTGAATTTCTCTGAACTGTATACTCAGGATCCCATATGTAGATCCATGGGCCATTAATTTCATGGAGTACTGCTCAGTTACCCTCCAGAATGGCTATACAACTTTACACTCCTTGCAACAGTGTTCGAGGTTTTAGCTTCTTCACGTCTCCTGAACACTTGATATTTGACTTTCTAATTTTTGCCCTTCTCATGATTGTGAGATGCTTCTCGTTTTAATTGTGTTTCTCTGATTACTAGTGAGGTGGAGCATTTCTTCTATTTATTAGTCATTCAGATTTCTTTTTCTGTGAATTACCTATTCACATCCTTTGCCTGTTTTTCAGTTGCTTTTTCTGGTTTTCTCTTCTGATTTGTAGAGGTTCTCAATAGTAACCCCTTGTATGTTTTAGTTACTGGAAATCCTTTCTCTTAGGCTCTCACTTCTCTGTTAGCTTTGTCTGTGGTCCTTTGTTGAACAGAAATTTTTAATTTTGATATGGTCATATCAATTAATTTTTCACTTATGGTTGGTTGCTTTGGGTGTTTCTAAAAGAAATCCTTCTTCACCATAATCACAGAGCTGTTCTTCGGTCTTTTCTTTTATTAGCTTTATAATTTTACCTTTTACATATAAGACTTTAATCCATTTGAATTTTATTTTTTATAAATTGTGGAAAGATCCAGCTTTATTTTTTGCTGTATGGTAAACTGGCTTTTCCAGCACCATCTGCTAAATAATCCATCCTTTTCCTTCTGATTTGTTACACCATCTCGGTCATACACCTCATTCTCATATGTATGGGTCTGTTTCTGGCCTCGTTATTCTATGTCATTGGTCAATTTGTCCGTCAGTACCGTACTGTTTTTATTATTATGGCTTTATAATGTGTGTTAATATCTGATTGATGAATTTCTCACTTTGTCCATTTTAAAATTTGTTTAAAAATGATTTCAGAATCAGTTTGCCCCTCCTCCAAATTCTGCTGGGTTTTGGTTGCAGTTGCATTGAATTTACATATTAATATGAGAATCAGTATTTTTACAGTGTTAATTCATTCCATCTCAAAAAGGGTGTATTTATCCATTTAGTTAGATTTTCTCTGTCTTTTAATAAAATTTAAAAAATATATTCATTTCAGTCTTATCTAGTTTTTGATAGGTTAATGCCTAGATTCTTTATACTTTTTGTTGCTGTTATGTGTGGTATCTTGTTTTCTATTATTTTTTCAAGTGGTCATTGCTGGTATAGAGGAACACAACTGATTTTTGTTTTTTGATCTTAATCTCTTGGTGATTTTCCTTATTACTGTCAATGGTTTGTCAGGTGAATGTCTTGGATTCTCTTTCGTCTTTGTATATAGAGTTTAGTTTCTTCTATTACATTCCTTATACCTCATTTCTTTTTTGTGTCTTTTTGTACCAGCCAGGCCTTCCAGGTACCATGTTGAATATTAGTTGTTATGGGAGCATCGTTGTCCTGATCCCAAATACAGTTCTTATCTTATATTAACTTGTGTTATTTCTAACTTTCTAAGTGTGTTTTTGTACTCTTCCCAATTAGAAGAGGAGTCCTTACACGTAGACACGTTGTACTGAAATTATCTGTATTCCCAGTAGCATCAAGGATAGTGCTCAGTGTATATAGTAGATTTTCAGTATGTTTTTATTGAGTTAATGAATGATTCTGGGCATTTACTGGATCACTTTATTGAATTATTTTTGGAATTTTTTGGTTATAGTGATGAAAATGGACAGTATTTCCAACTTATATGCAGTTATATTAATCATAGTATGTATTTAAATAGAGCCTATATTCTGAGGTGCTCAATGGTCTGAAACATACCAGTATACTGTAAGTTAAAAGTTCTTTGCCATAACCCTTATTATTTTGTTATTTTTATTTCTTAAATTTATGTTCTTAATTATAAAATTAATAAAATCACATTACAGATGTTTGGAAGATAGGAGGAAAAATATGTACCTAAATCCCACCAGCCTGACATAGCCACTTTTACCATTTTATTATATTTCTTTCCAATCTTTTTATATACTTCTGATTTCCGTAGCTATAACTCTGATGTATAAATAATATTGTGTTATTCATTTTCACTTGGTATTTTATAATATTCAGTACCTAATATATTGTGGTTGTTCAAGAAATGTTTGTTGAATGAATGAGCTTTATGTCATAAGAATTTTTCCCCTGTCTTTGTAGCCATAAATTTTAATATCTGTATAATAGTCCATGAAATAGATGTAGCATCGTTTATTTAACCTTTTTTCTATAATTTGACATTTTTAGTTTTTTAAACAGTTTTTTCTAAATTAATAGTGCTACAGTTAACGTTTTCATGAGTAAGACTACCCTCCCCCTGCATATTTTGAGTTAACTCTGTAGGCTGGAATCATAGAAATAGGTATACTGGGTCTAGGGATGTGAAAATTTGTGTAGTGCTTGATACATACTGCTTTTCAAAATGATTATACCAATTTATAGTGTTATCAGTGACAAATGAGAGTGGTTTCATCTTTAAGAATTTTTCTAACATGCACCTGTGACTTATGTTTTCTTGTTCTGGGTTTCTTTCAGATTCTTGTCTTTTACTTTTTACGATGTCTTCTGGCTTTTGTGAGCTGTATCTGTGAACTTTACTTTTATAAGTGAGTATAAAAGCTTTGCTTCTAAAAGTGCTATGAAAAATACCAATATAGAACAGATTATTTCTCTGATAGTGTAAGCAGTGTTTAGGATAGAAAAACTTTCCTTCTGGCCCCTAATATTATATCTGAAGTGCAACTTAAAAAAATTTTTTTTCCTAGCTTTATTGAGATATAATTGACATATAACATTGTGTAAATTTAAGATGTACAACAGGGTGATTTGGTACATGTATGTATTATGAGATGATTACCACAATAAGGTTAGTTAACACATCCATCACCTCAAATGATCACAGTTGTGTGTGTGTGTGTGTGTGTGTGTGTGTGTGTGGTGAGAACATTTATGATTTACTCTCTTAGCAACTTTCAAGTATATAATATAGTATTGTTAACTATAGTCAACATGCCGTACATTACATCCCGACGACTTATTCATCACATAACTGGAAGATTGTACCCATTGACCAATATTTCCCCATTTACCCCCCACCCCACCCCCATAGCCCCTGGCAACCACCATTCTATTCTCTGTTTCCATGAGTTTGGCTTTTTTTTAGATAACACGTATAAGTGAGATCATACAGTATTTGTCTTTCTGTCTGACGTTTTACTTAGCACAGTGTCACCAAGGTCCGTCCATGTGTTGCAAATGACAAGATTTCCCTCTTTTTTATGGCTGAATAATATTCCATTGCACATATATAGCACATTTTCTGTATCCATTCATCCATAGACAGACATTTAGGTTGTTTCCATGTCTTGGCTATTGTGAATAATGCCTCAGTGAACATGAGGGTGCAGATATCTCAGAGGTAATGATTTCGTGTCCTTCGGATGTATACCCTGAAGTGTGATTGCTCTATCATATGGCAATTCTGTTTTTAATTTTTTTAGGAAAGAAGTGTGACTTCTTGTTTGAAACAAACCATAGGAGGGGAATACTTCTAATTATCACTTTCTTTGCTGAGATTCATAAACACCTTATCTTCATGTTACTAATTTTAATTCTGTTAATACATATCTAACTGTGTTTATTTGGTAGGATTTAGTAGAGCCTTGGTCCCAAGATATGGGATCATGATTCACCTCTTCCCCTTGAGCTTAGCTGTTAGGAAATTACTCCCAGTGTGAGACTCTGATCTTATTTGTACCTGCTACATAATTTTTCACCAAGTACCTATTAGTTGAGTATTAGTGGAAGTATTAAGCATTTAAGTGTTTCAGTAATAAAAATAGCCACCTTTTTTACATGAAACCTAATACCTTATTTTAATAATGCTTTAAAAGATATTTGGACTTAATAATCATTATTAAAAGTCTTCCCACTGCAAAACAGCTAAAAATGTCAGATAAAAAATTCTTTGCCTTGACTCTGTGTGGAGTAGAGAAGAAAGAAAGCCAGTGATGTCTCTGAGGATTATAACCATAAGTTGGTCTTCATATGGGCTCAGGATTGAATTCCAGTCACCTACATGGTCCCCCACACCACAAGTTGAGAATTTATTTTAAATTGTTCTGAGTTGGTTGTGCCCCAAGTATCTTGCAAAAACAAATATAAAATTTCTGTGGAGGGGCTGGCCCCGTGGCCGAGTGGTTAGGTTCCCCCGCTCCGCTGCAGGCGGCCCAGTGTTTCGTTGGTTCGAATCCTGGGCGCGGACATGGCACTGCTCATCAAACCACGCTGAGGCAGCATCCCACATGCCACAACTAGAAGGACCCACAACGAAGAATATACAACTATGTACCTGGGGGCTTTGGGGAGAAAAAGGAAAAAAAAAAAAAAATCTTTAAAAAAAAAAAAAAAAAATTTCTGTGGAGAAATGGATCTTTAATCCACGTGTCAAAGAACTACCACAGATGAAGTTGTAGTGAACAAGAAATTATAATAAAAAGAAATCACAAAGCACAGAAGGGAACAAGATATTATAAGTAAAAGCCAGCAGTTATGACAGTCAACAGAAAGCTGAGCCACAGAATTTCATTTATTAGCAATTATTAAAATAAGAATATGAAATAATTTTAAAGAAGTAAAAGAGAGAATTGAAAACATGAATAAGAAGTAAGAGACTAAACAATCAACAGAGAGAGAAGGAACTTACACAATGGGAGAAAATATTTGCAAACCATAATCTGAATAGAGGTTTATTTCCAAAACATATAAGGAACTCCTACAACTCAATATCAAAAAAATTACTCTAATTTAAAAACAGACTAAGAACTTGAATAGACATTTCTCCAAAGAAGATATACACATGGCCAACAGGTATATGAAAGATGCTCAGTGTCACTAATAATCAGGGAAATGCAAATCAAAACCACAATGAGATATCACTTCATACTCGTTAGAATGGCTGTTACCAAAAAAACAGACAACATGTGTGGGCGAGGATGTAGAGAAATTGGACCCCTTGCATAGTGTTGGTAGGAATGCAAAATGGCGTAGCCACTATGGAAAACAGTGTGGAGTTTCCTCATAAAACTAAAAATAGAACTACCATATGACCCAGCAATCCAAATTCTGGGTATTTATCTAAAAGAGCTGAATCAGGATCTCAAAGAGATATCTGCACTCCCTTCTTCACAGCAGCACTATTCACAATAGCCAAGATTGGAAACAACCTAAATGTCCATCGACATATGAATGGAAAAAAAATTGTGGTATATACATACAATGGGATATTATTCAACCTTTAAAAAAAAGAAGAAAGTGCGTGAACTTTGAGGACATTATGCTAAGTGAGCTGACTGGTTACAGATGGACAAACACTGCATGATTTCACTTATATGAGGTATCTAAAATAGTCAAACTCATGGAAGCAAAGAATAGAGTTGTGGTTGCCAGGGGTGGGGGGAGAGGGAAATTGGAAGTTGCTAATCAATGGGTATAAAATTTAAGTTGTACAAGATGGATAAGTTCTAGAGATGTCTGTATAACATTATGCCTATAGATAACAATACTGTATTTTACACTTAAAAATTTGTTAAGAGGGTAGATCTCATATTAAGTGTTCTTACCACAATAAAATAAAAAGATAAAAAAAGGAAAAAGAGGGACCAGCCCGGTGGCACAGCAGTTAAGTGTGCACGTTCTGCTTTGGTGGCCCGGGGTTCGCCAGTTCGGATCCTGGGTGCAGACATGGCACCGCTTGGCAAACCATGCTGTGGTAGGCGTCCCACATATAAAGTAGAGGAAGATGGGCACGGATGTTAGCTCAGAGCCAGTCTTCCTCAGAAAAAAGAGGAGGATTGGCAGCAGTTACCTCAGGGCTAATCTTCCCAAAAAGAAAAACAAAGAAAAAAGAAAGGAGACTACAAAAATGATCAGGGAGATTTGAAAAGAACTACACAGAACTTCTAGAAATGAAAATATAGTAATTGATATTTAACATTCGGTGGCCAGTTTAAACTGCTAATTGGACATGCTAACAAGTAAACTAGTAAACTAGAAGATTAATCTGAAGAAATTACTAAGAATGCAGGTCAGAGTGAGAAAAAAAAAGAGATATGAAAGAGGTTAAGAAATGTGTATGCTGGGGTTGAAAGATACGATATATATCTAATCAGATTCTTGGAGATGATAGAATGGGGAGAGGCAGTATTCAGGGAAGTAATAGCTAAGAATTTTCCAGAATTAATGAAAAAAAGATGCTAATCCACGGATTCAGGAAGCCTAACATATCCTGAGCTGGATAGATAAAAAGGAATTACTGAAACTGTGTAGAACACCAAGGACAAAGAAGAAGATCTTAAAAGTTGACAGAGAACTATTACAATACCTGCAAAGGAACGTTGGGCAATTAGACTGACAGAAACCTTGTCAAAAGCCAGAAGACAAAAAAATAGTATCATCAAAGTGCTGAGAGAAAATGACTGTGATCCTAAACTTGTATATTAGCTAAGCCATCTTTTAAGAGCGAAAGCTAAATAAAGACTTTCAGACAAAAAATAAAAGAGAGAAAAAGAAACCAAACAAAAAACAGAGAATTTACTATTAACAGAGTCTCACTAAAGGAACTTTTAAAGGATATACTTAGGAAAAAGCAAAATTATTTCAGAAAGAAGCTTTGAGATGCACTAAGGAACCTGAGCAAGAAAATATGTAACACATGGGTATAGGCTGAACAAATATTGACTAAATTAAGCAATAATAATCTCTAATAATGTTTAACTTATAGGGCCAAAAAAAACCCCTAGAAGAAAGAAGTAAAGGGAAATATATAATTGCTTAAGTTTGAGAAACACTGACTTAGATATCACTTATTAACACCTTGGTGTATCTCCTGGTCTTTTTTTCTGATAACCATTTATTGAGTAACTCTGTGCCAGGCACTTTTCTATGCGTTGTTCTCACAGAAACCGTACAAGGTAGGTTTTTTGCAGATGAGGAATCTGACAGAGATTTTGTAACTAGACCAGGGTCCTACTGCCAGTAAATGGCAGAGCCATAATTTGCACCTGTGCCCATCGGAATCTGAGGCGTGGTATTTTTTCCACTACATCTTGCTGATTTCCTCTTGGTAGTAGACATAATCTTAGCATGGAAAGTATACATTTCTTCTTGGATAGAGAGCTTTTCTCCTGCATAAGGAATAAGAATGTTTGGGGTTATTATGCACACGAAATTGCTAACAAACATGTCAAGCCAGTTCTGTAATTGACTTTAGATCTTCCATGTTCTCTGTGATGCAGACGTTTTCATCCTTTGATTTGAAATGGCCATCCCTAAAATTTGCTGTGCTGATAGTCTTTGCCTTTCTCCTAGAGCTGTGTGCAAGAAGTTTGGACTGCATGTGAGTCGAATGATGCTAGCCTTCTTGGTTCTCAGCACTGGCATGTTTTGCTCATCATCGGGTAAGTAAAAGTGCAGGTGAGAGCGTAACAGGTCCACTGATATTTCACAGTTGCATTGAAAGGAAAAACTTACCTAGATGTAGGTTATATTTATATAACGGCAGTAATTAGCAAAGCACTGTTATCTACGTGATCTTGATTGGCCTTTACAATAGTTCATGGTATAAATGAGATAAATATTTTCTCATTTTTGCACGTGAGGACACAAACTTAGATGAAATGACTTACTGAAAGTCAAAGAATTCATGAGTGGTAGAGCAGTTGTTTTTATCAGGTTGCTTTCTATTACATTATTGTATTTTTTTTTTTATCACTGCAAGACTGAAAAACACAAGCATCCACTACCTTTCTTTGCTGTTAGAGGAAGGAAAATAATTTTGTTATTTTGGTCAAGGAAGCTCTTTGTGCCTAAAAACTCTGTTCTTGATGGTTCTGCTTTCTGCCAGTTATTTGCAATGTATTCTATAAAGGTATACATCTTCTGTTGGGGTTTTTTTACAATAAGCTCCTAGAAATTTGGAGTAAAACCTTGATCTAGAGTAGTGGCTTTCAAACTGTGCTGCCCTTGAATATTTGTGTTCTATGAGCTGAACCAAGGTAGCCATCTGCCAAAAGGTAGCCTGTGCCCAATTCTCCAGAAATATTAAGTTACTAGATATAATTATCTCAATTTTAAGTTCTGGTTTTGTGTACCAGAATCTAATATGTGCACTAAATATACACAAAAAATAGTATCTGGCGCAAAAGTATATATGTACTTTTCCTTCATTGACTGTATCAAAATCCATGTTGTTCTGCAGAGACCTGAGGGCTCCACACCTGAATAACTTTGAGGGCCACTGTCCAAATGAGACTGTGCTCTACCCTCCGAGCTAGTAGAGACCTCAGATTCCTCTGCTCCCTTTGTCCTCTACATTGGCAGCTGGAATCGACAGCTTTGGATGACACATATTATTTAGCATTTATCTGTGAAGGTTGTACCTCATATGTTTTTTATGTTACTTTTTTTTAAGTTACAGTAATAATTGGTTATTATATGAGGGAGATACCTGGGAGTATCTTTGGTTTTGTCATCTCAGTTGAGGATGCTAAGGCACAGATAAGTTAAAGGCATCCTTTGATACAGAGCCTCCGAACCCTTCGCTGAGTTTCTTAAATAAAACTGCCTTTTGTGGTTCTTACTGGAGTTGGTACTGATTTTCCTTCCCTAGTGTTAGGTGAGGCAGGCCTTACACAGCCTGGAGAGGCAGATTTGCATTCTTGTGTAGAGTTGTTACAAACACTTTTGATCGGATGTTACTGTTGTCGAGACCCTGAAAGTGCTCAGTGGTCTGCTGTATATAACAATAAAGTAGTGCTGGTTGCAAATAATTAGGGGACATTTAAAGGCCAAACTATGTCAGTGGGTGCAGGATGTAAAGCAGTGCTGCCATCCCGTGCTTGGCCTTTGAGAAGGCTTCCTAGAATTCCTGTGAGGTACAGGTTAGTACCAGGACGGTCTCAGAAGACTATCGGAAGATAAAGTTCTTCAGAAATAGATTGTCAGCAGTGGCTCTAAGTTTCTTGAAGCCGTATTCTCTGCTTGAAAATATAAATCGGAAGTGTTCCTGGGGAACCTGGAATTCTGTAAGTTTTGGATTTGGGGTACAGGTCAGGCGAGGAATGGTATGGTTAGTATTGTATAATTGGGTGATTTATTGGTACCCAAAAAATAGAAGTGAGAAAATAAGAAAATAGTTGAACTTCATTTTTTTTTTAAAGTGGTATCATTTTTCTGCCCCTCTCTCATATAGCATTGCTCAAAATATGTTCCTGGTTATTGACATTTTGCAGGGTAGCTATAATAATTGATAGCTAATAAATCTCAAACTCTTGTCCTTTCCCCTTTTTTCTTTCATTTCTTTCCTCTTGTAGCTTTCCTTCCTAGCAGTTTCTGTATGTACACTACATTGATAGCCATGACTGGCTGGTATATGGACAAGACTTCCATTGCTGTGCTTGGAGTAGCAGCTGGGACCATCTTAGGCTGGCCATTCAGTGCAGCTCTTGGGTAAGACACTAACACAATTTGTCTTCCTTGTATCGATGAGCATATAGTAAATCTTAATGTTAGGTTATCGGCTTATTCTCTGGATAGGACCCAAAGTTATAGGAATTAATTGGACCTACAAAGATTCTGGGGAACGGAAGAACATTTCTCGTAGTGCTTATTGTTATGATTAACTCTAAGAGGAATAGTGACTATTAAACATCTACTGTATGTTAGGCACTGCTGAACCCCTTACAAACTTTATCCCTAAACCTTACAGCAACTCTGCAAGAGAAATACAACTATTAGTGCTTTATAAATGAGAAAGTAGACTCCAAGAGGTTGAGTAATTTGCCTTTAAGATTATGTTTGCTTTTGGATCCAGGCCTTTCTGACTTTACAGCTGATGTTTTTTCCACACTGCACCACCCTGTGCTGTGCATTTTCCCGGTCACCAGGCTTGAAAGCTGAGTTTCCTTTCAGTCCCTCTCCTTTTTGCCCCCAGCATCTTTTTTCAAGGTTCCATAGTATCTCTCAGTCCTCTTGTGCTCTTTATTCCCACTACTTCTGCTCTGGTTTGTGCTGCCTTGCCTTCTTGCCTGTACCACTAGTAATTTAAAAAAATATTTTAGGGGCAGGCCCTGTGGCCTAGTGGTTAAGTTTGCATGTTCTGCTTTGGCAACCCAGGGTTTCTCTGGTTCGGATCCTTGGCATGGACATGGCAATGCTCATCAGGCCACGTTGAGGTGGCATTCCACATGCCACAACTAGGAGGACCCACAACTAAAATTATACAACTGTGTACTGGGGGGATTTGGGGAGAAAAAGCAGAAAAAAAAAAAGAAGATTGGCAACAGTGGTTAGCTCAGGTGCCAATCTTTCAAAAAAAAATTTTAGTTTGATGTTAAGGTTATTATAGTATTAGTCTATCTGTATTGTAAAAAAACATACCAGGTTGTATGAGGTAACAAGAATTCTTAATTCTCTTCTCCCCTAGCCCAATCTTCAGAGATAGTCACTGATAATAGTTTTGATTATATCTTTCAAAAAATTATCCTTGTGTGTATAAATGCACACATACACATATATATACATACATACCTAAATTCTTAAAACAAATAGAATTATCCTGTACGTATGTATGTCTTCTGTTGTACGTAGATTTATATTGTTCTTTCTTTCTGTCTTTTTTTTGAGGAAGATTAGCCCTGAGCTAACATCTCCTGCCAATCTTCCTCTTTTTTGCTGAGGAAGACTGGCCTTGGGCTAACATCCTTGCCCATCTTCCTCTGCTTTATATGTGGGATGCCTACCACACCATGGCTTGACAAGCAGTGTGTAGGTCTGCGCCCAGGGTCTGAACTGGCGAACCGCGGGCTGCCAAAGTGGAATGTGTGAACTTAACCTCTGCACCACCGGGCTGTCCCCTATATCGTTCTTTCTCTTAGTTGCATAGCATTCCATTATCTGGCTGTCTGTATTTATTTAACTATTGTCTTATTGGTAGACATTTGGTTTTCAGTTTTTTGCTATTCTACACAATGCTTCAGTGGACATTTTTATACGTATGTCTACATACTTGTGGAAATTTATCTATGGGGTAAATTTTTAGAAGAGGAGTTACTAAGTCAGAGAATAGGTGTTTTAAATTTTCTTAATTGCCTTTTAAAGGCTGATTTCCCCACCTCCAATCTTTTCTTCTGTTCTATTCTGCATATCATCCTCAAGCTATTATATTTTTTAAGATTTTGTATGAGGCCCTCTTCTATACTTTCTGTTCTATCTCAACCATCTTAATGATTCCCATATCTTTATATCTAGTCCCATCATCTCTTGAGCTTCACTGATATAGTCCTAGCTACATGTTAGATATCTCCGTTATATAGCTAAACATTTACAAAACTAAACTCATTATCTTTTCTTCTTATCTGTTCCTTTACCTATATTTCTATCCCAGTAAATGGTACCACCATCCACTCACTGCTGAGCCAGGAACCTGAAAATTATGTGTGACTCTTTTCTCTTTCCCATGTGCTATTAATTTATTGTATCTCCTGAGTATCTTTTGAATTTGAATACTTTTCTTTACCTCTCTTTGCTCCTGGATTACCACACAGCCTCCTAAATGATCTTGCCATCTCTAGTCTTAATCCCTGTCAGTCTATTTCCACATCACACTAGTTATCCTCCTAAAATGCAGATATGATTGTATCACTCCTTGTTTTGTTTTGAACTTTATAATAGCTTCCTCATTGCTATATGTGATAGAGGTGGCAATCTGTAGCCTGTGGGCCAAATCGAGCTGCGCTGTTTCTGTACAACCCAAGAACTGAGAAACTTTTACATTTTTAAAGGGTTGTTAAAAAACACAGAAGAATATGCAACAGACACTGTATGTGGCCTGCAAACCCTAAAATATATACTGTCAGGTCCTTTAAATAAAATGTTTGCCAACTCCTGCTTTATGGTGTCCAGACTGTAATATGACTCACAAAGCCCTTCTCTTTCCTCCTTTTTGCTTCTCCAGCCTCCTTTTGTCAGTTCCTCCATTCCTTTTATTCTTTATTCCATCTACGTTGAACTTTGTGAGTTCCTGAGATATCTCTCGATGGCACATTTTGATTGGTCTGCTTTTCGCCCAGATAAGTGATTTCAGGATCACAATCAATCAGTTAGCAATCTACCATCATTTATTGAGTACTTTATGCTAGGCACTACTGATATTGTTATAAATAAGACAGTTATGGTTCCTGCTCTTTGGGAGCTTATATTTTAATAGGAAAGACAGACATTGAACAAGTAATTAAAAATATGATGACTTATCAAAGTAGAAATACAGGTGCTTTGGAAATGTATCTAGTTGGGGAGACAAAAAAATGAAAGCACAAAACGTTAATGCAAAATTTAGATAGAATGTGGAAGTTCAGATTATAGAAGAGATTTCCTGGGACAGCACATGACATTGCTAAATAAGTGATAGAGATGATAATGCTCTATAAATTCAGAGATGGGAGAAATTGGTTCTGCAGACATTTTATAAAGGAGGTGAGAGCAGAGCCTGTAGTTGATGTTTGGGTAGATTCTGTATAGGTAGATTGGTGTAGGGAGAGAATTCTTTGTGATTGCAGCATGGGTAAAGCCTCTGACTAGTGTCCTAGATATGAAGGTGATTGTTCATGCAATAAGAGTGGAAGCCTCCACTGAGAAAATGGATGTAGAGAAAGAAGAATAGAAGTTGCCTTTTGGGAGATATGACCATAGTAGGGTAATATGATGGGGTAGAGGAAAAAAAGAAGCCTAGAAAGGAGCACTAGGGAAGAGGCCAGAAAAGAACAGGAGCCAGGGAGTCTACAGAGGAAGGAACAGATGCTTTAAGTGCAGGAGAAAGACAAAGGAAAATGAAGTTTGTGAAGAGATACTGGGTCTGGCGGAGAGGAGGTTCCTGTTGACCTTGGATCAGTCTTATTATTATTAGCTTGATCTAAGGCCTTAAGGAAGAACTAGTGAAGGCAACATACCTGTGCCACTTGCCTGGGGAATGTAAGTGAAAGGAAGAAGAGCAAATGGTATAGGAAGGTGATATATCAGAAGTGAAGTCAAAGTTTGTAATATTCCTAACATCTTAATAAATCATAGAAGGGAGAGATCAGTATTTATTTATTTGGCAGGGTGAGTTTCGGACAATAGGGCACATTTACTTACAATTAATATATTTTAAATGTCTGTTACACATAAATATGTATAAAATGGAGCTCATTGCATAAGCTCAGTGTTTATTTCACCTGTGCATCATGGGATGCACAGTGCTCTTCCGGGTCCTGTGATGAGATCGGTATATTTTCGAGAAGACATCCTCTCACATACTAGCTTTCTTCCCTCACTATAACTACTAGAGACATTTTTCTCTCAGTTCTGCATAAGGTATGTGTGGATCTGACCTGTTGGAGACTATATGCTGAGAATTTAACTCCCCACTTTCTATTTCTTTGTTCAATAGTTTACCTATTGCCTTTGACTTGCTGGTCATGAAACATAGGTGGAAGAGTTTCTTTCAATGGTCGCTGGTGGCCCTCATGCTCTTTCTGGTGAGTTTTTTTTTTTTTTCTTGTGTTCTAAAGTTGTAGTGAAAGCACCTTCTGATGTGGGAAAGAGAACATTAGGAGTTCATTCTGTTTTTCATTCTGCTTTATCCTATTAGTGCTGGGAGAATGTTTCCGGGACAAAAGTCTATAATCGCTATATATTTTCTGCTCTGTTTTAGGTGCCTGTGGTGGTCATTGACAGCTACTACTATGGAAAGTTGGTGATTGCACCACTAAACATTGTTTTGTATAATGTCTTTACTCCTCATGGACCTGATCTCTATGGTAAGGCCTTATGAAATTTGGGGAAGAGTTAGGAGATAGTTTAATTTGCTTGAGCTTTGGAATTTTATTTTATTTTATTTATTTATTTTTTTAAAATTCACTCCCAGTATTTTATTGTTTTAGATTTTATTTTTTTTCCTTTCTCCCCAAAGCCCCCCAGTACATAGTTGTATATTCTTTGTCGTGGGTCCTTCTAGTTGTGGCATGCGGGACGCTGCCTCAGCATGGTTTGGTGAGCAGTGCTATGTCCGCACCCAGGATTTGAACCAACGAAACACTGGGCTGCCTGCAGCGGAGCACGTGAACTTAACCACTCGGCCACGGGGCCAGCCCCTGAGCTTTGGAATTTTAATTCAATTGCCTCATTTTATCAAATATAGCATTTCTTTGCTGACAGTGTTCTTTTCTTATTTAAAAATAAGTGAGATTTGAATATAGCATTTGTAGCCACTAAATATTTCTCCTTGGTTACTGTGACATTCAGATCTGGCTTTCTGTTAGTCCTGCTGTCTGTTATTCTCAGTTTCAGAGTATTGAGGACTCTGTTGGGTATGCCATGGCTTTTGATACTACTCTTTTTTTTTTTTTTAAAACGTATGCTTTTTGGTAAGGAAGATTGGCCCTAAGCTAACATCTGTTGCCAGTCTTCCTCTTTTTTTTCCTTCCCCCAAAGCCCCAGTACACAGTTGTATATCCTAGTTGTAAGATCTTGTAGTTCTTCTGTGTGGGATGCTGCCACAGCATGGCTTGATGAGTGGTGTGTAGGTCCACACCCAGGGTCCGAACTGGCCAACCCTGGGCTGCTGAAGTGGAGCACATGAACCTAACCACTTGGCCGTGGGGCTGGCCTCCGGATACTACTCTTTTTTAATTGAAAGTTACTTTTTCTCTTCTCATTAGAAAATCAATATGATAACAAAAATAGGAAAATAAAAACATTCATAATCCCATCATCTCTAGATAGCTATTGTTAATGCCTTAGAGTATATTCCTCGACATTTTCTGTAAATATATACATTTCATATTACTTTTTCTTTTTTCAACTTACATTACTTCAGTATCAGGCATTAGAGGAGAAAGTTTGGAAAATCTGTAGACAAAGCCTAGCAAATGGGAGGGGGTCAGTATGAGAGGTTGATAGTTTGGCTAGTTTAGGGTTAAGAGGGAAAAAAATGGAATGCCTTTAGTCTGGGGATGCATTCTCCTTACCTCCATCTCTACCCAAGCCTGATGCCTTTCTCTAAGCCAGCCGTTGAGCCTGTTTTATTTGGCCCTTAGGGCACTTTAGTTATTGATAGCTACAGAGGGATAAGCTAGAGATCTTTCTGATCAGATCAGCCAAATCACTAAACATTTTATGAGATACGTTTTGATTAAAATAAGTGTAGTTTCTTCTGTCTTAGTCTTTTTAAGGTCTTAGAGCATTCTGTATATGTGATTGTCTTGGGGCTTTGCTATAAAGCAGGTTAATATTATCTCTGTATCTCTTATCAATTTAAGCCATGCCCATCATTTTTCTGTGCCACTTGCCAAGAGAACCAGCAAATTGAATGAGGAGATTTAAAGTAAGCATATGAATGAGACTTAATTGGGCCTCCTGGGATTTGGGGAATATTGTCATTTTAGATGGCAAGTAATAGGTTAAAATAAATAGTGTTTTGTTCAGTGAATTGAATTCACAAACTGCATGGTTAAGAGAGTAATTTCTAAGTTGAAGGAAGTTTAAGAGGCTCATTTATAGCTTCAAGATCTCCAAGGATGTGAGAAAAAGCCCCAATTTTAAGCTTATGCCTCTAGATGTCTCCCTTTAGCTAGGGAGAGTTTGCGTGTTTTTAATTGCCCATTGTTTTAGTTTACTTGTAAAATTTTATTTGATTCTACAAGGCAATAGAAGGGAGATTGTCTTCTTAGACCCAGATTGCACATTAGAAATTAATTTACATAGAATCTATTGGAAGCATAATATCCATATATAGGTGAATAAATTGTGTTAATTTGAGTTTAATTTTGAAAAATTGGCTTCTCTGCCTTTTTTTTTCTTTTTTTTTTTTGAGGAAGATTAGCCTTGAGCTAACATCTGCTGCCAATCCTCCTCTTTTTGCTGAGAAAGACTGGCCCTGAGTTAACATCCATGCCCATCTTCCTCTTCTTTATATGTGGGACTCCTACCACAGCATGGCTTAACAAGCAGTGCATATGTCCACACCTGGGATTCGAACCAGTGAACCCTGGGCCACTGAAGTAGAACGTGAGAACTTAACCACTGCACCGCCCGGCAGGACCCCTTCTCTGCCTTTTAAATGGGTTATTACATGTTGATCTTCTGACTGCTTATTTATAAAATTGTGTGAGAGTATATGAAAGTTACATATTTTTGTAGTCCTCTAGATTGATGAGGTTTATAAATCTAGAAATAAGCAGGTTGGTAGGGAGAGTAGGAAAGAAAGAATAAACTCTGATTTAAGTTTGTTTCCTGTTTAACAGTGGGTGGGTCAGGGACCCCTGTGGTGGGTTTTGGGATCCAGCAGAGCCGTGGTCAGTCTTTCTCTGGACATTGGCATCTGCTGTTCATTTCAGCCAATGTTTTTCTGGGAAGAGTCCTTGGGGCTCTGTTTTGCCTGCTTTGATGAATCTGGGATAGCTTCAGTTCAGATTTTGCTATTGTGGATGTACAGGAACTGATTATTTTTTTTAGTGATGGAGAAAAAGCTTTATTGGGAAAGAGGGAATGGTTATACTGGGCAGTAACAGGACTGATACAGTGCTGTAGTCAGCCAGACTTTAGAGGGTTGTTGCTTGATGGTAGAATTTTTGTGCTTTTACCTTATCTTTGAACTTGACAATTTTTGAGGGGTCTGATTTCCATTCTTTTTTTTTTTTATTGAGTTCATAATAGTTTACATCATTGTGAAATTTCAGTTGTACATTATTTCTTGTCTGTCACCACATAAGTGCTCCCCTTCACTCCCTGTGCCCACCTTCTACCCACCTCCCCCTGGTAACCACTGAACTGTTCTCTTTGTCCCTGTGTTTGTTTATCTTCCACATATGAGTGAAGTCATGTGGTATTTGTCTTTCTCAGTCTGGCTTATTTCGCATAGCATAATACCCTCCTGGTCCATCCATGTTGTTGCAAATGGGATGATTTTGTCTTTTTTTACGGCTGAGTAGTATTCCATTGTATATATACCACATTTTCTTTATCTAATCATCAATCAGTGGGCAGTTGAATTGTTTCCATATCGTGGCTACTGTGAATAGTGCTGCAATGAACATAGGGGTACACAGGTCACTTTGGATTGTTGATTTCAAGTTGTATGGGTAGATACCCAGTAGTGGGATAGCTGGGTCATATGGTATTTCTATTTTTAGTTTTTTGAGGAATCTCCATACTGTTTTCCATAGTGGCTGCATCAGTTTGCATTCCCACCAGCAGTGTATGAGCGTCCCCTTTTCTCTACACGCTCTCCAACATTTGTTATTTTTAGTCTTAGTGATCATAGCCATTTTAACAGGCGTAAGGTGGTATCTTAGTGTAGTTTTGATTTGCATTTCCCTGATGATTTGTGATGTTGAACATCTTTTCATGCGCTTTTTGGCCATCTGTCTATCTTCTTTGGAAAAATGCCCATTCATATCTTTTGCCCGTTTTTTGATCAGGCTGTTTGTTGTTCAGTTGTGTGAGTTCTTTATATATTATGGAGATTAACCCCTTATTGGCTATGTGATTTGAAATATTTTCTCCCAATTAGGGGGTTGTCTCTTTGTTTTGATCCTAATTTCTTTTGCCTTTCAGAAGCTCTTTAGTCTGATAAAGTCCCACTTGTTTATTTTTTCATTTGTCTCCCTTGTCTGAGAAGACATGGTGTTCAAAAAGATCCTTTTAAGTTTGATGTCAATGAGTGTACCACCTGTATTTCTTCCAGAAGTTTTATGATTTCAGGACTTATCTTCAAATCTTTGATCCATTTTGAGTTTATTTTTGTATGTGGCATGAGATAATGGTCTACTTTCATTCTTTTGCAAATGGTTGTCCAGATTTCCCAGTACCATTTATTGAAGAGACTATCTTTTCTCCATTGCATGTTCTCGGCACCTTTGTCGAAGATTAGCTGTCAGTAGATGTGTGGTTTTATTTCTGGGCTTTCAGTTCTGTTCCACTGATCTGTGTGTCTGTTCTTGTACTAGTACCATGCTGTTTTGGTTACTATAGCTTTGTAGTACATTTTGAAGTCAGGGATTGTGACGCGTCTAGCTTTGTTCTTTTTTCTAAGGATTTTTTTTAGCAATTCGGGATCTTTGGTTGCCCCATGTGAATTTTAGGATTCTTTGTTCTATTTCCATGAAGAATATCATTGGGATTCTGATTGGGATTGCATTGAATCTGTAGATTGCTTTGCGTAGTATGGACATTTTAACTATGTTTATTCTTCTGATCCATGTGCATGGAATCTCTTTCCATTTCTTAATGTCATCATCTATTTCTTTCAATAATGTCTTATAGTTTTCATTGTATAAGTCCTTCACCTCCTTAAATTTATTCCTAGATATTTTGTTCTTTTTGTTGTGATTGTAAATGGAATTGTATTCTTGAGTTCTCTTTCTATAAGTTCGTTATTAGAGTATAGAGATGCAACTGATTTTTGTAAGTTGATTTTGTACCCTGCAACTTTGCTGCAGTTGCTGATTATTTCTAATAGTTTTCCAGTGGATTCTTTGGGGTTTTCTATATATAAGATCATGACGTCTGCAAACAGCAAGAGTTTCACTTCTTCATTTCCTGTTTGGATTCCTTTTATTCCTTTTTGTTGTCTAATTGCTCTGGCCAAAACCTCCAATACTATGTTGAATAGGAGTGGTGATAGTGAGCACCCTCTGATTTCCACTCTTTTATAGAGTGTTAATTCCTTTTTGTTTTAGCAGGCCTGCAGAGAGAATATTTCTTCCATCATAGCAGTCGGTATTCTTTGTGTATTCTAGGACTTCAGTAAAGAGTTGTCATGAATGAGTGAATGAACAAATTCTAGAATATCCATCAGATTACTTTAGTGCCCTGATCACTATTATATCCTAGAATATTTTGGTTAGACCTGTTGTGGTGTCCTAGGTTGGGATTTTCTTGATACCAAATAAGAATAGTAGAGGTAAAAGTGCTTTTTAAATCAGAAGGTACTTTACAATTATCAGCTAATTTTATTATAATTTGTGAGTCCATTCAGTAAATATCAAAGAGTTATCTTTTATAGATGCTTTGATGCTGTCCAGGTGTCAAACAGTGAAATAGCATGTCTTTTGTCTTGGAAACTCCAGCTCTTTCACTTTACTTACATGTTTGGCATTATTTGGCATTATTTTGACTATTTTGTAGGAGTCTCCTGCTCCAAGTGCTTCATTAGCTGTGGTAAGCACAGTTTCTTATCTGAAAATTAAAAATGCATTGTGCTGATAGTTTTTGCATCCATCTCTTATGGCTGTTTCTTATGTATAAGAAAATAATAAGCCTATAGTTACTTCTTGAATGAATGGATAAATGGACCTCAGGTAAAGAAGCAGTGAAATAAATTGCTTTTGAGCATTTATCATGTGTCCTCATAGAACTTTGCTGTCTAATACGGCTGCAGACACGTGAATAGATAATTACAGTCCAATGTATTGTGTGCTACAGTGGAAAGATAGGGAATTGTAGGAGCAAGTCCATCTCATGGTATCAGGAAAGACTTCTTAGAGGTGGTAGTCCCTGAGCTGAGCCTGGAAGCAAGAGTAGGAGTTTACCAAATAGACACTACAGGGGTGCATTTCAGACAAATAGAGCGTCAACTGTGGGGACTGCTGAAACAAAAAAAATGATTGAATATTGAGTTCTTTTTAAAAAACTTAAAGTAGTTTTACAACATTAGCTGAATTTTAGGTAAAAACTACACAGCATGAGCAAGATAAATTCTCTCCATTGTGATTGTAATAATATAAATATTTACTTTGTCTATTGTTCCTGGTTTTCAAAGGGACCTTTCCATACTTTCTTGGCCAGATAACATATATTAATGACACGTGCTAGACCTGAGCTGACTCTTGTCTTTTGAAGTCAGGGGAAAGAAAAGGAGGAGGATTTCACAACAGCTTCTTTTCATCGAATGCCTAATATATACCAGAAATTTTACACATATCGTCTTCTTTGCCTCACAAAACTCTGTAAGATAGGCATTATTTATCCTTACTCCTAGATGAGGACACTGAGGTGGAGATGGTGAGGGACTTGCCACATAGTTAAATCAGTGGCAGAAGTGAGATAGGAGCTTAGGGTTGTCTGACTCCAAAGCCTGTGTTTTTTCCCCTGGAAACAACCTTAGCAAAACCCTGGAGTTTAGCTGTTGCGACTTGACAGGAGAATAAGCTTGCAAAATCAGGGTGTGAGTTGGGTGGCAGAAGATCCAATCTATAGAACACGTGGGAAGCTGCTCCTTTGAAGGTCTGGTGCAGTGTGGCTCTGAGAGTGGTCAGGAGCCCTTGCAGAGCTTCGAAGGCAGGGTGGCGTGCACACTGGCGGGCTCTTTTTCACCTGGGAGCACTGCATCAGACACTTGTTGAAGAAAGGAGGAGTGTTTGCATGAGGTAAAGAACACTTGGCATTTAGGAACTTTAGAATAGTGTAGACATAAAATCGCAAAGTTGTAGGCAAAGCATCTCTGTGGGGTCAGAGATCAAGAGGTGAAATTTAGTGTTGCAAAAAAATAGTGACTGGTATTGGCGCTGATTTTGCCTCATACCCTTGTAACATTTTGAGTTGTCAGAGGTTGAGGTTGATCAGTATTTTTGTGTGGTGAGTGGAGTGGTGCTCCCTGCTGACAAGTACACAGGCCTGGGGATGGCGTGGGAGGACAGGTATAAGAAACACTCTTCCC